>NC_074698.1:381720-621888 GCF_029448725.1 Salvelinus fontinalis
GTGACGGTACGGCCTCTGGGGACAGTGGAGCGACGGTAGGGCCTTTGGGGACAGTGGAGTGACGGTAGGGCCTTTGGGGACAGTGGAGTGACGGTAGGGCCTTTGAGGACAGTGGAGCGACGGTAGGGCCTTTGGGGACAGTGGAGTGACGGTAGGGCCTCTGGGGACAGTCGAGTGACGGTAGGGCCTTTGGGGACAGTGGAGTGACGGTAGGGCCTTTGGGGACAGTGGAGTGACGGTAGGGCCTTTGGGGACAGTGGAGCGACGGTAGGGCCTTTGGGGACAGTGGAGCGACGGTAGGGCCTTTGGGGACAGTGGAGTGATGGTAGGGCCTTTGGGGACAGTGATACTGAAGGCTGATGTATGACATTTGGCCAGGCGGTTTATTCTCAGTCTGAGGCCTGTCTGTGTTTTGAGAGGGAGGAAGTGTGCGTGTGTCTGTGTGCGTGACAAAGTGTGTGATTATGAGTGCGTGTGGGTGTGTTATGGGATGGATAAAACGTGTGTGAGCGTGAGTGCATGTGTTTGGCTGGGGAAACTGGTATTACTATTTAGAAACATGTGAGATGTGGATAGCGCCAGGCTAGCCTGCTGCATTACTCCAGCTCAGGTTAGCCGTGCGGTTATCCATGGTCAGCCATAACGGCTCAACTGGTTGCACTGATACTGATGGGTATTGACAGCAACTGGCCTTGCGGGGATCACACCTCAGCAGGACATACTGTACAACAGGGGGAACATTGAGTACAGAGGTATTGAACACACAAGCGGAAAAGACTCGTAAAAAATATATATTTATAAATTCCAGGAATGAGTTGAATTAATTCAAGTCAAACCAAAGAAACAAAACATCACGTTTTATCAATTTAACATGCAAAAACTTAATTAGAATCGATCCCTAGATGTAGCCCTTTATTTAAGTGATAATGCCAGAGAAGCCAGAGTGTTTGGAGGATATATTGGCACGGATGTTGGTAGGCCCAAAACAAAGTCACTTTTATACAACGGGTTACCAATATCTCCAAATATTGACTGACATATTTTCATTAAAAATGTTATTTTGATTAATTTATTCATACTATTTCATCCTTCCACAAGATATAGTCCCGACACAAAACTAGGGTTGCTACCCAAGCCGGCTGGTCGTTCATTCTATCGGTTCGGTTGCTAGAGACGCGACCCAGTCGTTCAGTCTTTTTGTTCTGTATCTATGGATTCGACCCAGTCGTTCGTTTTAAATGTTCCTTTGCCATACTGGCTGGCAACATTCTTATCCTTTGCTAGCTAGCTAGCCAACTATGGCTAACTTACAGTCACGTCAAAAAGTGCAGTCAGAATAACAACACAGTAGCTGAATTGCATTTGTTTAAGCTGTTTTCTAGTGACATTTATTTGAACACTTCCATAACAATGAGCTAATGAGGCGTGATTTCACCTGGCATAGAACATGTGCTCATCAGGACACTGTTGTTCAGAGGAGCTAGCCAACAACAGAACTAACACAATCACTTCAAACGGAAGATGCAAAGAATGAAAACTAGCTGCACTTTATTTAGTTTGACCTTTTTTTCAATTGACATTTCTTTGTATATATCCATAAAAATGATGCCAGCTGATTCATGATTTCGACTGGCTGAGAACGCTGCCTGCCTGCCTGTCTGTCTCGTCCCAACTCCCGAGATGTTCATTACTATTGTCACAACTTCCGCCGAAGTTGGTTCCTCTCCTTGTTTGGGCGGCGCACGGCGGTCGATATCGCCGGTCTTCTAGCCATCGCCGATCCACTTTTCATTTTCCATTGGTTTTGTCTTTGTTTCCCACACACCTGGTTTTCATTTCCCAGTTCCGGGTCATGTATTTAACCCTCTGTTTCCCCCATGTCTTTGTGTGTGATTGTTTATTGTTAAGGTCAGTACGTTTCCGGCTGTTTTTTTTCTGGTGCTGTTTTCACCAGTGTTTTATGGCAACCGTTATTGTGCGCACATTGGTATTGTTACTTTGTGCTATTTTCTATAGTAAAGTGCGTTGTTCACTCATCTCTGCTCTCCTGCGCCTGACTTCATGCACCAGCTACACCCACCGCCTGACTTCATGCACCAGCTTCACCCACCGCCTGACTTCATGCACCAGCTACACCCACAGCCTGACTTCATGCACCAGCTACACCCACCGCCTGACTTCATGCACCAGCTACACCCACCGCCTGACTTCATGCACCAGCTACACCCACCACCTGACTTCATGCACCAGCTACACCCACAGCCTGACTTCATGCACCAGCTACACCCACCGCCTGACTTCATGCACCAGCTACACCCACCGCCTGACTTCATGCACCAGCTACACCCACCGCCTGACTTCATGCACCAGCTACACCCACCGCCTGACTTCATGCACCAGCTACACCCACCGCCTGACTTCATGCACCAGCTACACCCACCGCCTGACTTCATGCACCAGCTACACCCACCGCCTGACTTCATGCACCAGCTACACCCACCGCCTGACTTCATGCACCAGCTACACCCACAGCCTGACTTCATGCACCAGCTACACCCACCGCCTGACTTCATGCACCAGCTACACCCACAGCCTGACTTCATGCACCAGCTACACCCACAGCCTGACTTCATGCACCAGCTACACCCACCGCCTGACTTCATGCACCAGCTACACCCACAGCCTGACTTCATGCACCAGCTACACCCACCGCCTGACTTCATGCACCAGCTACACCCACCGCCTGACTTCATACACCAGCTACACCCACCGCCTGACTTCATGCACCAGCTACACCCACCGCCTGACTTCATGCACCAGCTACACCCACCGCCTGACTTCATGCACCAGCTACACCCACCGCCTGACTTCATGCACCAGCTACACCCACCACCTGACTTCATACACCAGCTACACCCACCGCCTGACTTCATGCACCAGCTACACCCACCGCCTGACTTCATGCACCAGCTACACCCACAGCCTGACTTCATGCACCAGCTACACCCACCGCCTGACTTCATGCACCAGCTACACCCACCGCCTGACTTCATGCACCAGCTACACCCACCGCCTGACTTCATGCACCAGCTACACCCACCACCTGACTTCATACACCAGCTACACCCACCGCCTGACTTCATGCACCAGCTACACCCACCGCCTGACTTCATGCACCAGCTACACCCACAGCCTGACTTCATGCACCAGCTACACCCACCGCCTGACTTCATGCACCAGCTACACCCACCGCCTGACTTCATGCACCAGCTACACCCACAGCCTGACTTCATGCACCAGCTACACCCACCGCCTGACTTCATGCACCAGCTACACCCACCGCCTGACTTCATGCACCAGCTACACCCACCGCCTGACTTCATGCACCAGCTACACCCACCGCCTGACTTCATACACCAGCTACACCCACCGCCTGACTTCATGCACCAGCTACACCCACCGCCTGACTTCATGCACCAGCTACACCCACCGCCTGACTTCATGCACCAGCTACACCCACAGCCTGACTTCATGCACCAGCTACACCCACCGCCTGACTTCATGCACCAGCTACACCCACAGCCTGACTTCATGCACCAGCTACACCCACCGCCTGACTTCATGCACCAGCTACACCCACAGCCTGACTTCATGCACCAGCTACACCCACCGCCTGACTTCATGCACCAGCTACACCCACAGCCTGACTTCATGCACCAGCTACACCCACAGCCTGACTTCATGCACCAGCTACACCCACCGCCTGACTTCATGCACCAGCTACACCCACCGCCTGACTTCATGCACCAGCTACACCCACCGCCTGACTTCATGCACCAGCTACACCCACCACCTGACAACTATGGGACAGCAGGAGATCGAATTTGAATATTGAAACAATGTTACAAATATCAGAGAGAGAGACAGTAAGGTTTATACAAATCTCCATTGTTAAAAACAAAATGTTAGTCTAAAAGAAACATGAGATAATGTCCAGGACACCTACAGCAGCCGATGTCACAGGAAGGCCAACAAGATCATCAAGGACATCAACCACCCGAGCCACTGCCTGTTCACCCCACTATCATCCAGATGGTGAGGTCAGTACAGGTGCATCAAAGCAGGGACCGAGAGACTGAAAAACAGCTTTTATCTCAAGGCCATCAGACTGTTAAACAGCCATCACTAACATAGAGAGGCTGCTGCCAACATACAGACTCAAAACTCTGGCCAAAATTAATGCTCTAATTAGATTGGTAACCAGTTTATGATAGCAATAAGGCACCTCAGGGTTTGTGATATATGGCAAATATACAACGGCTAAGGGCTGTGTCCAGGCACTCCGCGTTACGTCGTGCGTACGAACATATACCACACCTCCTCAGGCTTTATTGCTTAAATAGATACCGTCTGGAATGCGGTTTTAACCAATCAGCATTCAGGATTAGACCCGCCCGTTGTAAAATGTATAGTAAATCATACAAGCCTATTAACACGTTGAGTACTTTCCTTTGCTTCTTCCAACTGAGGCTACGAATACACAGTTGTTAGGACAGGTAAACACACACTGCAGATGCTGTCCATCATCTCACACTGACGCACCAAACCAAACCCATTACAGCTTTGCTATGCCATCTTTCTTACATCTCTGTCGACCTCCACACTGCCGCCGGCCCTTCAACAGATCTGTCATGATCACAAATGGTTCTGCTGAACCTAATGCTCTCTAATGATATTGTTGCTAATGATAATGTTAGGAGATTAAACGGTTAAACAACAACTTATTGATTCCCACAGATCTGATTGGTGGTTGGGGGCCATGGTGACCTAATGTAGACAGACGTGTCATAATAGGTTAAGAGTCAAACTAGGGCGGTTAAGGTTCATTTGAATAACTGTTTATCCACAGTGGTCCAATTTAAGTCTGCAGAAGGTGTAAATAAAAAAACACACAGAAAAGTATATTTAAGGAAACAGAGACAACCAATGCCATGATAAAGCCAAGACTCTTACATGACATGTGTAAGGAATTTAGGAATCCAAAGAAAATAGGGACACAATACACACACAGAACACAATACACACACAGCACACAGCACACAATACACATACATAATACAATACACACATAGAACACAATATATACACACAGCACACAATACACACACAGAACACAATACACACACAGCACACAATACACACACAGAATACAATACACACACAGCACACAATACACATACATAATACAATACACACACAGCACACAATACACACACAGCACACAATACACACACAGCACACAATACACATACATAATACAATACACACATAGAACACAATATATACACACAGCACACAATACATACACAGAACACAATACACACACAGAATACAATACACACATTTAACACAATACACACACATAACATACTACAACCACATAACACACTACACACAGACCACAATACTCACATATAACACAATACACACATATAACACGATACACACATTAAACACAAATATAACACAATACACACATAGAACAAACACATTCTCATCCAGTGTGTGTGAGATAACAATAGGTTGTGATAACATCTTTTAAACAGCGTCTGGGTCTCTGGTAGCCCCTCTCTCACTCTCTTGCATGCTCACACACACACACACACACACACACACACACACACACACACACACACACACACACACACACACACACACACACACACACAGTGATGAAGAGCCCGGAGTTGGCACTTTCTGCCACTAAACTAAGTGGTACTGAATTGCGCTGTCAGCTCTCATTAGAGAACAGCTGACAGAAATAGAAAATAGAGAGAATCCAGTTTATCAGAGGAAGACAGGAAGGAAGCAGGGACGGTCTGTATTGAAACGAATAAATCAGTCAGTTATGACATATCATAATACAATCTCCCAGTGCAGTCAAACACCTTTTAGGATATTTCCACACTTTGGGTTGAAAGAACTATCTGAAATGGTCAAAATGATGATAATGCTCTTTTAGTGTAAGAACTGGTCTAGACGATCCTATTCGCCAATATATATGTATATGTAAATATATTTATATTTGTATCAACACGTCCAAATGATCAGACTGAGTACTTCCATAACAAAAGTAGGCTCAGTGAATGAAATAATAAAACATATATTTGGAGTTATTAGACATAGAGTGATGATTTAAAAATACATTTTAAAGACTGCACTGGGGCTTTAAACTCTGAATGTCTTTGAACTTCCGAGAGTTGGCGTAACGTTAGACCAGAAAAGCTAACTAACAAGCTTGTATGTGCAGAGCGGCACCAGAATTAAAAACACATCTTATCTTTTTGTAGTTAATAAATGCAATGTGAAACGCGATATCTATAGTATCCTTAATTAAGTAGCATTGAAAAGGTGAATGCATTATTCTGTACTAAAGATATAAGAAGTCACGCGTGTAACATCAGCAGGCTACAGCTATGCCTCGGAGATGGAAGGGAGCCTACAAGCACTGTCACGCCCTGGCCTTAGTATTCTTTGTTTTCTTTATTATTTTAGTTAGGTCAGGGTGTGACATGGGGAATGTTTGTGTTATATCGGTTTTGGGTGGTTATATGGTAAAGGGGGTGTTGGGTGTAGTGTATGGGTTTGTGTTGAGTGCATGTGTCTAGCTGTGTCTATGTTGGTGTAGTTGTCTAGGAGAGTCTATGGTTGCCTGAATGGGTTCCCAATTAGAGACAGCTGTTTTCTGTTGTCTCTGATTGGGAGCCATATTTAGGGTAGCCATAGGCTTTCGTTTGCGGTGGGTAATTGTCTATGTTATACGTTTGTAGCATGTATGTGCACTACGTTCATAGCTTCACGGTCGTTTGTTTGTTTTGTTAGTTTTGTAATAGTGTTTTGTTTTCGATTCTCTTCTTCATAATAAAAAGGAAGATGGCTTATTTTCCTAATGCTGCGTTTTGGTCCGTCAATCCTCCACACGATCGTGACAAGCACACACACTGGCAAAGATGTTACGCTTCTGAATGACAGAGGGAGGACAAGCACTTTGTAGAGTTTGTTTGTGGGACTGAAAAAAAAAATGTCCGGAATGTAAAAGATCGTTATTAACTAGTTCCCATGCTTTTAAAATAATGGTTCTGTTCCAGAACAGTGTAGATCACATTCGTTCCCGTTTCTTATTCGGTTCCTTAAAAATGCTTTGTCATTTTCCGGTTTTCAGTTTTGTTCCCTGAACCGGTTCCAACTCCTGGTCTAAATGTATGTGTGTGTGTGTACTGTATGTGTGTGTACTGTATGTGTGTGTACTGTATGTGTGTGTGTGTGTGTGTGTGTGTGTGTGTGTGTGTATGTGTGTGTGCCCGCGTTTGCGTCCGTCTGCATGTGTGTACATGTCCCCGTGTGTGTGTGTGTGTGTGTGTGTCAGAGGTGAGCCCTGTAATAAGCTTGATTAGTCCGATCAAGCCGGGGGAGGCTGCATAGACCTAATTGAGATCATCAATTACTGGCCAGAGTCAATGGCCTTCATCGGAGTGCAATAAATCCACAGAGAGGAGGTGATAGGTCAGACAGTTGGATTCAGAAGTCAGCTATTGGTCCAATAAGGAGACGTATGGATTAGAGGACAAAAGACGAGATCACCAGATCACAGTGGGCCTGTGTTGTGTTTAATTCTGCTTCCCTCTTCAGATTTGATCCCTACTTGCAAAACTGAACAAAATCTGCATAATACTATTATTGACCAAATAGCTCTCACAGTCTCACGTCACAGTCTCAAACGTCAAATTTCGAAGTGTTTAAGGTTAAGTTTAGGCATTAAAGGTTAGGATTAAGGTTTGGTATAGGCTTAAAACCAAAATCTCAAAAACAACTTTATCGCTGGATTCGAAATTGGATTCGCCATCCCCGTCCACAACGCTCTAACAAAACCAACATCTACTTGAAGGTAACAGTGCTCAATGTTGCCCCTAGAGGCAGGTTTCCACGTCATCTCCCGACGTCCTCAGACATGGGTGGACGTCGAAAACAGGTAACCTGGCTATTATTGACACCATTGATAAAGATGAGCAAAAATGACTGTATAAAATAAATAACATTCATGCCCAGGCTAGAGCAGGGTCACTGGGCAGGAGTTGGCCACGCGGTGGGGTCAGGGCTGGAGGTGTAGAGGTAATATCACCCTCCTACTGGAAGTGTTTATTCTGCATCATCACCAACACCTACTGTACAGGACTCTCTCTCCCCATCTCTCTTTCTCTCTTAGTCTCTCTCCTCTCTCTCCTCTCTCTCCTCTCTCTCCCCTCTCTCCTCTCTCTCCCCTCTCTCCCCTCTCTCCCCTCTCTCCCCTCTCTCCCCTCTCTCCCCCCCCCCCCTCTCTCTCTCTCTCTCTCTCTCTCTCTCTCTCTCTCTCTCTCTCTCTCTCTCTCTCTCTCTCTCTCTCTCTCTCTCTCTCTCTCTCTCTCTCTCTCTCTCTCTCTCTCTCTCTCTCTCTCTCTCTCTCTCTCTCTCTCTCTCTCTCTCTCTCTCTCCATCTCTCTCTCTCTCTCAGTCTCCATCTCTCTTTCACTCTCCCACGTTCCATCTCTCTATCTCCCCATCTCACCCCTTCCCCCTCTCTCTGACTTTCTCTCTCTCTCTCGTTCTGTCTCTCTGAGGTCTGAGAAGGCAGTCACCAGTGCAATTAGAGTCTCCATGTTCTTCCCTCCTGTCTCTTTAACTCGACAGGCACACACACACACACACAGGCACACACAGGCACACACACACACACACACACACACACACACACACACACACACACACACATATACACACACACACATTCACAAACACACCTGTCTAAGCTGGACAGGCACTAGGCAAAAGTTCACTCCTATACCACGCTAACTATCCACCCTTGTCTCCCCCTCTCCTCCCTCTCTCCCGCTCTCCTCCCTCACTTGTTCTTTCACTCTTCAAGAAAGAGCTAGCTAGCAATCTTTCCCTCTCTCGTTCTCTACCTCTCAAAGACATTGCTAACTATGGACCCCAGGTAGAGTAGCTTCTGCAGGAGCTAAATGGGGATCCAAATAAACAAACAAACTAATATCCACCCTTGTCTTTCCTCTCATTCACTAGATCTCACACTTCTATTTCTAGAAGCCTCTCAGCCAAAAGTGCTAACTATCCACTCCTCCCTTTCTCTCTCTCCATTGCACCAACTTTTCATATCTCTCTGTACCTTGAGCAGCATGCTAGTGTATCTATAATTACCCTTTCCCCCATCCCTCGCTCCCCGGCTATCTTTTCTCATCCTTTCATCCTGCAGCCCCTGTCTCACACCGTTTCCCTTCATTATAGCAGTGCTGCTCCTCTCCTTTCCTCATGTTCCTCTCCTTTTATTTGGCTGTTTTTACTTCCTGTGTAGTGGTTTCCTCACTGGCAGTGAATGTGATGCTGTATTGTGTTACTGTCTGTATATATACCTCTAACCAACATGTATTACTCAATCTATGGGGTATTCACACTTAACCCTACATGTACAGTACCAGTCAAAAGTTTGTACACACCTACTCATTCAAGGGTATTTTCTACATTGTAGAATAATAGCGAAGACATCAAAACAGTGAAATAACACATGGATCAGGTAGTAACCAAAAAAGTGTTACACAAATCAAAATATATTTTAGATTTTAGATTCTTCAAAGTAGCCACCCTTTGACTTGAAGACAGCTTTGCACACTCTTGGCATTCTCTCAACCAGCTTTACCTGGAATGCTTTTCCAACAGTTTTGAAGGAGTTCCCACATGGGCTGAGCACGTATGGTGGTTAACTGTGTCTTGAATTCTAAATAATGTCACGATCGTGTGGAGGATTGACGGACCAAAACGCAGCAGTAGGAAAATAAGCCATCTCCTTTTATTGAGGAAGAAGGCAAAACGAAACAAAAAACACTTACACACTAACAAAACAAGAAAACGATCGTGAAGCTAAATAACGATGTGCACACACAGGCTACAAACGTATAACATAGACACGAACTTGTATAAACTAACAAAACAACAAAACGGTGTAGACAGACCTATATGACGAACTTACATAAAAACAAGAAGAATGCACGAATAGGACAATTAGACTACACAAACCGAACAAACCGTAACAGTTCCGTATGGTGCAAACAATTACACAGACACGGAAGACAATCACCCACAACGAACACTGTGACAACGCCTACCTAAATATGACTCTTAATTAGAGGAACGCCAAACACCTGCCTCTAATTAAGAGCCATACCAGGCAACCCAAAACCAACACAGAAACAGAAAACATAGAATGCCCACCCAACCTCACGTCCTGACCAACTAACACACATAACAAACTAACATAAATAGGTCAGGAACGTGACATAACCCCCCCCCATAAGGTGCGAACTCCGGGCGCACCAGCACAAAGTCTAGGGGAGGGTCTGGGTGGGCATCTGACCACGGTGGTGGCTCAGGCTCCGGGCGAGGTCCCCACCCCACCATAGTCAATCCCAACCTCCATCTACCCCTAAAAATGTCCACCCATATCTTACCCCCACAAAATCCTCTTTGTAACATCCATGACAGGGACAGCACCGGGACAGAGGGATAAATCAAGACAGAGGGATAGATAAGAATAAAGAGGTAGATCAAGATAGAGAGGGAGATCATAATAGAGGGGCAACTCCGGACTGAAAGGCAGCTCCGGACAGAGAGACAGCTCTGGACTGAGGGGCAGTTCTGGGTATATAGCCATTTCTGGCTGAAGGGCAGCTCCTGGCTGACTGACGAATCTGGACGCTCATGGCAGGATGACGGCTCTCGACGCTCATGGCTGGCTGACGGCTCTCGACGCTCATGGCTGGCTGACGGCTCTCGACGCTCATGGCTGGCTGACGGCTCTCGACGCTCATGGCTGGCTGACGGCTCTCGACGCTCATGGCTGGCTGACGGCTCTCGACGCTCATGGCTGGCTGACGGCTCTCGACGCTCATGGCTGGCTGACGGCTCTCGACGCTCATGGCAGGCTGACGGCTCTCGACGCTCATGGCAGGCTGACGGCTCTGGACGCTCATGGCTCTCTGACGGCTCTGGCCGCTCATGGCTCGCTGGCGGCTCTGGCAGATCCTGTCTGGTTGGCGGCTCTGGCAGATCCTGTCTGGTTGGCGGCTCTGGCAGATCCTGTCTGGTTGGCGGCTCTGGCAGATCCTGTCTGGTTGGCGGCTCTGGCAGATCCTGTCTGGTTGGCGGCTCTGGCAGATCCTGTCTGGTTGGCGGCTCTGGCAGTTCCTGTCTGGTTGGCGGCTCTGGCAGATCCTGTCTGGTTGGCGGCTCTGGCAGATCCTGTCTGACGGACGGCTCTAGCGGCTCCTGTCTGGCGGGCGGCTCTAGCGGCTCCTGTCTGGCGGGCGGCTCTAGCGGCTCCTGTCTGGCGGACGGCTCTGTAGGCTCATGGCAGACGGGCGGCTTTGCAGGCTTATGGCAGACGGGCGGCTTTGCAGGCTCATTGCAGACGGATGGCTCAGACGGTGCTGGGAAGACGGATGGCTCAGATGGCGCTGGGGAGACGGATGGCTCAGATGGCGCTGGTGAGACGGATGGCTCAGATGGCGCTGGGGAGACGGATGGCTCTGGCCGGATAAGGCGCACTGTAGACCTGGTGCGTGGTGCCGGAACTGGAGGCACCGGGCTAAGGACACGCACCTTCATACTAGTGCGGGGAGCAGGGACAGGGCACACTGTACTCTCAAAGCCCACTCTATACCTGGTGCGTGGTACCGGCACTGGTGACACCGGGCTGAGGACAAGCACATCAGGATTAGTAGGGGGAGAATAAACAGTGTGTACAGGGCTCTGGAGACGCACAGGAGGCTTAGTGCGTGGTGCCGGAACTGGAGGCACCGAACTGGATACACGCACTACAGGGAGAGTGCGTGGAGGAGGAACAGGGCTCAGGAGACGCACTGGTAGCCTAGTGCGTAATGTAGGCACTGTAGGTACTAGGCTGGGGCGGGGAGGTGGCGCCGGAAATACCGGACCATGGAGGCGTACTGGCTCTCTTGAGCATTGAGCTTGCCCAACCTTACCTGGTTGAATGCTCCCGGTTGCCCGACCAGTGCGGGGAGGTGGAATAACCCGCACCGGGCTATGTAGGCGAACCGGGGAAACCATGCGTAAGGCAGGTGCCATGTATGCCGGCGCGAGGAGACGCACTGGAGACCAGACGCGTTGAGCCGGCCTCATGACACCTGGCTCAATGCCCAATCTAGCCCTACCAGTGCGGGGAGGTGGAATAACCCGCACTGGGCTATGCACTCGTACAGGAGACACCGTGCGCTCTACTGCGTAACACGGCGCCTGCCCGTGCTCCCGCTCTCCACGGTAAGCCTGGGAAGTGGGCGCAGGTCTCCTACCTGCCCTTGGCCCACTACCTCTTAGCCCCCCCCCAAGAAATTTTTGGGTGTTACTCACGGGCTTTTTGGGCTTCCGTGCAAGACGCGTTCCCTCATAACTCCGGTTCCTCTCTCTCTTTTCCTCCACTCTCCGAGCTGCCTCCAGCTGTTCCCATGGACGGTGATTCACTTTAGCCCATGGTCCTTCTCCGTTAAATATTTGCTCCCAACTCCATAAGTCCTGTATACTTCCCCGTTGCTCCAAATTACGCTGCTTGGTTCTGGATTCTTGGTGGGTGATTCTGTAACGGCATCCCTCCTCCTCTTCATCTTCGGAAGAGGAGGAGTATTGAGGGAACCAAGGCGCAGCGAAGTTTGAACACATATTTATTTAACAAAACAAGAAAACGGTGTAGACAGACCTATACGACGAACTTACATAAAAACAAGAAGAATGCACGAATAGGACAATTAGACTACACAAACCGAACAAACCGTAACAGTCCCGTATGGTGCAAACAATTACACAGACACGGAAGACAATCACCCACAACGAACACTGTGACAACGCCTACCTAAATATGACTCTTAATTAGAGGAACGCCAAACACCTGCCTCTAATTAAGAGCCATACCAGGCAACCCAAAACCAACACAGAAACAGAAAACATAGAATGCCCACCCAACCTCACGTCCTGACCAACTAACACACATAACAAACTAACATAAATAGGTCAGGAACGTGACAAATAAATAACAGACAGTGTCACCAGCAAAGCACCCCCACACCATCACACCTCCTCCTCCTTCACGGTGGGAACCACACATGCAGAGATCATCCATTCACCTACTCTGCGTCTCACAAAGACACAGCGGTTGGAACCAGAAATCTCAAATTTGGACTCATCAGACCAAAGACCAAAGTCTAATGTCCATTGCTCATGTTTCTTGGCCCAAGCAAGTCTCTTCTTCTTATTGATGTCCTTTAGTAGTGGTTTCTTTGCAGCAAATCGACCATGAAGACCTGATTCACGCAGTCTCCTCTGAACAGTTGATGTTGAGATGTGTCTGTTACTTGAACTCTGTGAAGCATTTATTTGGGCTGCAATTTCTGAGGCTGGTAACTCTAATGAACTTATTATCTGCAACAGAGGCAGCTCTGGGTCTTCCTTTCCTGTGGCGGTCCTCATGAGAGCCAGTTTCATTACAGCGCTTGATGGTTTTTGCGACTACAGTTGAAGAAACTTTCTTGACATTTTATGGATTGACAACTTCATGTCTTAAAGTAATGATGGACTGTCGTTTCTCTTTTCCTATTTGAGCTGTTCTTGCCATGATATGGACTTAGTCTTTTACCAAATAGGGCTATCTTCTGCATACCACCCTTACCTTGTCACAACACAACTGATCACATTAAGAAGGAAAGAAATTCCACAAATGAACTATTAACAAGGCACTCCTGTTAATTGAAATGCATTCCAGGTGACTACTTCATGAAGCTGTTTGAGAGAATGCCAAAAGTATGCAAAGCTGTCATTAAGGCAAAGGGTGGCTACTTTGAAGAATCTTAAATATAAAATACATTTTGATTTGTTGAACACTTTTTTGGTTACTACATGATTCCATATGTGTTATTTCATAGTTTTGAAGTCTTCACTATTATTCTACAATGTAGAAAATAGTCAAAATGAAGAAAAACCCTGGAATTAGTAGGTGTGTCCAAACTTTTGACTGGTGCTGTATATTCTATGTGTTTGTGTGCGTGTGTTAGGCCATTGAGCTTTCTCTCTCCTCTATCCCCCTCTCCCTATCTCTTTCCACTATATCTCCTCTATCCCCCTCTCCCTATCTCTTTCCACTATATCTGCTCAATCCCCCTCCCCCTATCTCTTTTACACACACACACACACACACACACACACACACACACACACACACACACACACACACACACACACACACACACACACACACACACACACACACACACACACACACACACACACACACACACACACACACACACAATCTCACTACCAACACAATCATAGACTCTTTAATTCTACTTTTATCTCTCTATCTATCATCACAGTCGGTCTCACCCCTTCCTCTTCCTCCCCGCTTCCCACTTTCTTTGAACGGCTAAACTTCCTGAAAAAACTGCAGAGAAAAAAGCAACAGGAGCTTTGATCTCCCAAAGGTCATCTGGAGGCCAGAAACCCTGAACCACCTCTCCTTTAATCAGGGGAAATATCGGGGACCCTAACCCTGACCCCTAATGTTTGACCTCACACATGTTTAGCCTTAACCCCACGCTACAACATAACCTCTCTCTTTCATCTTCTGTCTGGGGCACCTGCAAAATATGGCGCAGTGTCTGTTTGGTTGATACTCGAAAATAAGTAACTACATAAACATCCTAAACGCAACTCCATTTCTGAAATTGGATGATATTCCCTTAAATAAAATGGCTACTGTAGATGGACTATGAGCTTTGGTGTGTTTTTGCTGGTCAAAGTCTCATCTCCTACCCTGTAACGTACAATGACAACAACATACATGTAGTAGGATATATACAGGAGAACAAGACGATTCCCCTGTTAATCCATCTAAAACATAGTCCTTGAAGCCTAGTTCCTAATAGAGCTGTTATCATTGAATCATCCTATTGTCTCCAGCTGCAGTGCTGTGGCCGCTCTCTCTCTCTCTAGTCAGTACAGTATTCAGTGGAGCGTGTCTCTGTCTCTCCCCACCCACTCACAGGCCCAGCCAGGAGCCACGGGGTTAACAGAGCCCATCAAACAGCCATTTAAACCCCATCTCCATTCAACAGGCATGCAAGAGAGGCACATATAGAGGCAGAGGCAGGATCTGACACACACATTGAAATCAGAGGGGGATTGAATAAGCCGCTACACCTTTGAATGACACATAATGACAATAGGTGTTCCTGCCACACATGCACCTGCTGGAACAAAGTGAGCAATTGTGCTCGTTTTTTTCCTCTCTTCCAATCTTTCGCTCTGTCTATCAGGATGGATGAGTTGTTAGGGTAAGGTGTGACTGGAGAGAGATGGAGAGAGTATGGGTGAGGGTACAGGGGTAGAGCAGGCTGGGTAGAGAGAATATGCTTGATAGACATTGCATTGTAATTGTATGAGGTTAGAATTAGACAGAGAATCAGATAGATAGAACGTTCTGGAATACAGAACACACCAGTTAGTGTGCAGCCAGACAGAACATTCTGGAATACACAGGCACATAACCAGAACCATATAAGGAGTGTGTGTGCGTGTGTTTGCATTTGCGTGCACTCGCATGCACGCGTGTGTGTTGCATGTATATGTGTGTGTGGATTCATCCGTGCAGGAGAGGAAGAGGAGGAAGAGAGACAGTACCAATGTAAACACCACATTCCATCATCACTACATGAGAGCCGATCCATGCACTGATTGGCTACGTGTGCCTGCTGCCATCCAATGATTGGCTGTGTGGTACCTGGTGTTGAATCAGAAGTGGTACCCTGGTCTCTATGGAGTCTCTTAAACCCCTCTACAGCCCTGTCACACAGAGAGAGCGAGACCAGGCGCTAATGGAGTTTATCCTGGATGTGACAGAGAGGTGTGAAAAGAGGTACAGAGAGAAAGAATAAGTAAGAGGGAAAAGGGAGATGATGTTGAAGAGGGAGAGAGGGAGAGAGAGAAACATTGTTTCCAATAATTACGTTAACTAGAGAGTTTCTCCTGAGTGGCTGACAAGGAGCAGACAGCGTGAGGAGAGGAGAGGGGAAGGAGGAGAAAAGAGAAGGAAGTGATGAAGTAATAGACAGAGGAGCGGTTGGAGGAAGAGGAGAAAAGGGGGAGCCAAGGGAGATAAGGTGGCGAGAGAACCGATAAGAGTAGGTAGTGAAAGATGGATGGGTGAGAGGACGGAAGGAGGCAGAAGGGAGGAGAGAGAGAGAGAAAGAGAGACTCAGGTGGTAGTCCTACAAGGAGACAGTTAGTGATGACTATCTGAGGTGTGTGGATATCCGTCTCCATCGTGGTAACAAGCTGTCAGATACAGAGAAGATCATGGGTCGCGGAGGCCGGTCACTCCTCTAGAACCCCGTGAGCTAATCAAGCTCCGGGGAGAGAGAGGGAGGAAGATGGATGGATGGATAGACGGATGGATAGACAGATGTATAAAGAGGAAAGATATGAGGGAGAAAGGAGAGACAAAGAGGTAGAGGAGAGACAGTAGAGTGAGAGAGAGGGTGAAATAGAATATAAGAATCACAGCAGCTTCCCATCACACTCACAGGCTCACAGCTAGCATGACGCCATGAGTTATGTTACCTATTGGTGGCAGGGAATCAAATGTACAAATTGCTCAAAAGAGTTAACTTCTTTGGGGTAAGGGGCAGTATTTTCACGTCTGGATGAAAAGCAGGCCCAGAATAAACGGCCTGCTACAAAGCCATAAAAGCTAGAATATGCATATTATTAGTAGATTTGGATAAAAAATAATCTGAAGTTTCTAAAACTGTTTAAATGATGTCTGTGAGTATAACATCAGGCAGGCAAAAACCTGAGAAAAAATCCAACCAGGAAGTGGGAAATCTGAGGTTGGTCGATTTTCAACTCTGCTCCTATTGAAGATACAGTAGGATATTGGTAATGTTGCACTTCCTACGGCTTCCACTAGATGTCAACAGTCGTTAGAACCTTGTCTGATGCCTTTACTGTTTAGTTGGGCCGAAGGAGAGAGGAATGAGTCAGGTCTGCCATGAGGTGACCATGCTCTGACCATGTGCGTTCATGTGAGAGTGAGCTCTATTCCATCGCAATTCTGAAGACACAGGAATACTCCGGTTGGAAAATTATTGAAGAATTATGTTAAAAACCTCTTGAAGCGGCCTCCCGGGTGGCGCAGTGGTCTAGGGCACTGCATCGCAGTGCTAACTGCGCCACCAGAGTCTCTGGGTTCGCGTCCAGGCTCTGTCGCAGCCGGCCGCGACCGGGAGGTCCGTGGGGCGACGCACAATTGGCATAGCGTCGTCCAGGGTAGGGAGGGTTTGGCCGGTAGGGATATCCTTGTCTCATCGCGCTCCAGCGACACCTGTGGCGGGCCGGGCGCAGTGCGCGCCAACCAAGGGGGCCAGGTACACGGTGTTTCCTCCGACACATTGGTGCGGCTGGCTTCCGGGTTGGAGGCGCGCTGTGTTAAGAAGCAGTACGGCTGGTTGGGTTGTGCTTCGGAGGACGCATGGCTTTCGACCTTCGTCTCTCCCGAGCCCGTACGGGAGTTGTAGCGATGAGAAAAGGTAGTAATTACTAGCGATTGGATACCACGAAAATTGGGGAGAAAATGGGATAAAAATAAATAAATAAAAATATAAATAAAATTTAAAAAAAACCTCTTGAAGCTAGGGGGCAGCATTTTTATATTTGGAAAAAAAAACGTTCCCAAGGTAAACGGACTATTTCTCAGGCTCAGATATTAGAATATGCATATCATTGAGAGATTGGGATAGAAAACACTCTAAAGTTTCCAAACCTGTCAAAATATTGTCTGTGAGTATAACAGAACTGATTTTGTAGGCGATAACCTGAGGAACTCCAACCCGGAAGTGCTTTAAAAAAATATATATCCTTGTTCCATTGCTTGCCCCTCCTCCATTTAAAGGCGTATCAACCATATTTATTTTCCAATGGCTTCCCCAGGCTGTGACCAGGCTTTAGACATAGTTTCAGGCTTTTATTTTGAAAAATGAGCGAGATTTATCAAAACGCGTCAGTGGATGACAAGGTGTCCTTTGATTGGTTCCTGCGCAGGAGAGATTTGGCTCGACATTTTCTATCTCTGTAGAATTGAACAGTTTACCGTCTGGTTGAAATATGATCGATTATGTATGTTAAAAACAACCTGAGGATTGATTATAAAAAACCTTTGACATGTTTCTACAAATATTACGGATACTTTTTGGAATTTTCGTCTCCCCTTCAGTACCAGAACGAGCTTGTGGTTTTCTGAACATAACGCACAAACCAAATGGCGATTTTTGGTTAAAACTAATCTTTATCGAACAAAAATAAAATGTATTGTGTAACTGGGAGTCTCGTGAGTACAAACATCCGAAGATTATCAAAGGTAAGCGATTAATTTTATTGCTTTTCTGACTTTTGTGACCAAGCTAATTTAAGGCTAGCTGTTCTAGATATTCTTTTGTTCTTTGTCTAGTGATTGATAAACTCACAAACGCTTGGATTGCTTTCGCTGTAAAGCATATTTTCAAAATCTGACACCATAGGTGGATTAATCTACCACTTCTCTCTCCCGGATCCGGGATCCTCCTTATCAAAAAAGCTGACTAGCATAGCCTAGCCTAATGGGACAGGGATAACATATAATATAATTTTCATGAAATCCCAAGTACAATACAGCAAATGAAAGATAAACATCTTGTGAATCCAGCCATCATTTCCGATTTTTAAAATGTTTTACAGCGAAAACACAATATGTATTTCTATTAGCTAACCACAATAGCCAAAGACTCAACTGCATATTTTCACCGTGTTTCTACCGCATAGGTAGCTATCACAAAACCGACCAAATAGAGATATAATTAGTCACTAACCAAGAAACAACTTCATCAGATGACAGTCTTATAACATGTTATACAATTTATGTTTTGTTCGAAAAATGTGCATATTTGAGGTATAAATCATAGTTTTACATTGCAGCTACCATCATAAATAGCACCGAAGCAGCCAGAATAATTACAGAGAGCAACGTGAAATACATAAATACTCATCATAAAACATTTATGAAAAATACATGGTGTACAGCAAATGAAAGGTAAACATCTTGTGAATCCAGCCAATATTTTCGATTTTTTAAGTGTTTTACAGCGAAAACACAATATAGAATTATATTAGCTTACCACAATAGCCAAACACACAAATGCATTTATTCACCGCAAAAGGTAGCTATCGCAAAAACCAGCAAAAGATATAAAATTAATCACTAACCTTGAACAACTTCATCAGATGACAGGCTTATAACATCAGGTTATGCAATACACTTATGTTTTGTTCGAAAATGTGCATATTTAGAGCTACAAATCCTGATTATACATTGTGAATACGTAGCATCGATTCACCAGAATCTCCAGAGATATTTTGGACACTCACCTAATCTGACCAAAGAACTCATCATAAACTTTACATAAAAATACTTGTTGTATGGAAAATGAAAGATACACTGGTTCTTAACCTGTTGGGGATGGGGGCGCTGTTTAGACTATTTATGCTAATGTGGCTAATTTTTTAAACGGCTTCCCACAAAATCCTTGATCGTACAATATGCATATTATTATTATTATTGGATAGAAAACAGTCTATAGTTTCTATAGGAGTTGAAATTTTGTCTCTAAGTGGAACAGAGCCCATTCTACAGCAATTTCCCTGACATGGAGTCAGATTTGAGAAATGTTGGCCACTTTTCTGAAGTCAGTTAAAAGGGCACTGTCGTTGCTATGACTATACGGACACTTCTTACGTCTTCCCCTGGATGCCTTTACGTGATGACGATTCCAACGGGCTCGATTGCGCGTTCACAGGCCCTACAAATGAAAAAACTCTGAAGCTAGTCATTCTTTGGGAGCTGCGTAACGCGCGTGGAAGACACCGACCCTCTCCTGTTCCAAGCGTTAGTTTAGCCTGTTATATTTCTCCGGTCATCTTTTCACTCGTTATAGGAGTTACAAACATCATAAAGTAGTTAATTTAAAGCGTTTTATAGCAATTTATATCCGTTTAGTGCGATTTTGGGACATTTATTTTTGCAACGATGTGAAAAGTTGGGCACGCTTTTCAGTTCATCCCGAACGCAGTTGACATTTCCACATGGCAAGAGGACAGCTTTCCACCAAAAGACGATTTCTCCCAAGAAAGGATCCTTTGCCCAAGATACTGATGGAAGAACAGCTCAAGGTAGGACATTTTTATTATGATAAATCGTGTTTCTGTCGAAACATTTTAGTGGCTTAGGACGCCATGTTTTTTGACGTAGCTTCGCTTGGCGCAAACTGTATTGAAAAGTAAGGATAAATTAAAAAATGTAATAACGCAATTGTATTAAGAATTAAATTGTCTATCAATCCCTGTCCACCCTATATTTTTTAGTCACGTTTATGAGTATTTATGTATAAGAGTAGATCACTGTCTAAGTGGCGCAAGGACAAATTCTGACCAGCTGAGTTACATTTCACATTGTCTAACCATGATTTTGGTGGCTAAATATAAACATTTTCGATCAAACTGTATATGCATGTTGTAATGTGATGTTACAGGAGTGTCATCGGAAGAATTCTGAGAAGGTTAGTGAAAAAATTAATATCTTTTGGCGATGTTGACTTTTATCGCTCACTTTGGCTAGAATCAATGCTGGGCTGCTAATTGCTATGTGCTAAGCTAATATAACGATTTATTGTGTTTTCGCTGTAAGACACTTAGAAAATCTGAAATATTGTCTGTATTCACAGGATCTGTGTCTTTCGATTCGTGTATGCTGTGTATTTTTACGAAATGTTTGATGATTAGTAGTTAGGTAAACACGTTGCTCATTGTAATTATTCTAGTCCATTTGTGATGGTGGGTGCAATTGTAAACTATGCCATATACCTGAAATATGCACTTTTTTCTAACAAAACCTATCCCATACCATAAATATGTTATCAGACTGTCATCTAATGAGTTTTTTTGTTGGTTAGGGGCTATAAATATCTTAGTTTAGCCGAATTGGTGATGGCTACTGGTGTTGGTGGACAAATAAAAGATGGTGGATTATGCTAATGTGTTTTTAGGTAATAGATGTACATCTTTACATATTGTGTCTTCCCTGTAAAACATTTTAAAAATCGGAAATGTTGACTGGATTCATAAGATCTGTGTCTTTCATTAGCTGTATTGGACTTTAATGTGTGAAAGTTAAATATTTAAAAAAAATATTTTTTTTGAATTTCGCGGCACTGGTTTTTCAGTGGGGGGGGGGGGGGGTGTGCCGCTAGCGCCACGCTGATCCTAGACAGGTTAATGCAACCGCCGTGTTAGATTTTTAAAAATAACTTTACCATAACAAACAGCTTGCGTTATTGCGAGACAGCGCTCGCCAAAACGGCAGAGAATAGGAATCAACATTTTCCACAGAAATACGAAATAACATCATAAATTGTTCTTACTTTTGCTGAGCTTCCATCAGAATCTTGTACAAGGAGTCCTTGGTCCAGAATAAATCGTTGTTTGGTTTTAGAATGTCCTTTTCTTCTGTCAAATTCGCGCCACAATGCTAGCCAATGTTGATAACGTTCCCATTTTCTCTCGACGCAAAGAACGGAAAACTCCAAAAGTCCCAATAAACGTTGAATAATCTGATAAAACTCGGTTGAAAAAACCTACTTTACGATGTTATTATCACATGTATCAAATAAAATCAGACCCGGAGATATTCGCCGTGTAAACCGAACGCTTATCAGAAGACAATATCGAGGTGCTTCGCGCGCCTTGGTAGACAAAGGAAATTCCTGACCTGCCACTCCAAAAGCTCTTGTTCGACCTCAGATCAAGCTAGACACCCCATTCCACCTTCCACTGCCTGTTGACATCTAGTGGAAGGCGTATGAAGTGCATGCATATCGATAAATATAAGGCAATTGAATAGGCAGGCCCTGAAACAGAGCCTCGTTTTCAGATTTTTCACTTCCTGCATGGAAGTTTGCTGCAAAATGAGTTCTGTTTTACTCACAGACATAATTCAAACAGTTTTAGAAACGTCTGAGTGTTTTCTATCCAATAGTAATAATAATATGCATATTGTATGATCTAGAAAAGAGTACGAGGCCGTTTCAATTGGGAACGATTTTTTCCAAAGTGAAAACAGCGCCCCCCTATTGACAAGAAGTTTTAACAACAAGCTAATCTGTGTTTTGATATATTTCACTTGTGATTTCATGATTATAAATATTTGTAGTATTATTTTTTTATTTGATACTTTTTGGAATTTGTGTCTGCCTTTCAGGGCCGGAACGAGCATGTGGTTTTCTGAACATAACGCGCAAACGAAATGGCGGATTTTGGTTATAAAACCAAGCTTTATCGAACAAAAATAACATTTATTGTGTAACTGGGAGTCTCGTGAGTACAAACATCCGAAGATTCTCAAAGGTAAGCGATTAATTTTATTGATTTTCTGACTTTCGTGACCAAGCTAATTTAAGGCTAGCTTTTCTAGCAGTGATTGATACACTCACAAACGCTTGGATTGCTTTCGATGTAAAGCATATTTTTGAAATCTGACACGATAGGTGGATTAACAACAAGCTAAGCTGTGTTTTGGTATATTTCACTTGTGATTCCATGATTATAAATATTTGTAGTATTATTTTTGAGTTTGGCGCACTGCCAATTCAGCGGTTGTTTACGAAAATGATCCCGTAAAAGGGATCCGTGCGGCAAGAAGTTAAAAACATCCTAAAGATTGATTCAATACTTTGTTTGTCATGTTTTTACGGACTGTAATATAACTTTTTAAACTTTTCGTCCGTACTTTCCGCTTGACCTGCCCGCGCGTCGTGAGTTTGGAAAGTGTACTGAACGCTAGAACAACAAGGAGGAATTTGGACATAAATGATGGACATTATCGAACTAAACAAACATTTATTGTGGAACTGGGATTCCTGGGATTGCATTCTGATGAAGATCATCAAAGGTAAGTGAATGTTTATAATGTTACTTCTGACTTCTGTTGACTGCATAATAAGGCGGCTATATTTGTGTCTTGATTGGGCTCTGAGTACCGACTCAGATTATTGCATGGTTTGCTTTTTGTGAATCCTCTCTTTGGCTGGAAAAATGGCGTAAAGCCTTTTTGAAATCGGACACTGTGGCTGGATTTAGCTCTTTCCTCTTGTTTAACCTACATTCACTCGTTGTGTTAACTAAAATGACCACGTTTAGCCTGATGGCTTTAAGTTCTTGGGAGGATATCAGCACGAAGTCTAACACCGCTCCCACATGGTCCCCTTTGGCTAGCACTGTGCTAGCGACAGCACACCTTAGCCACGCTAGATAGCTGCTAGTTAGCTATCGCCTTACAAGCCTGGCTATAGCGTTACACCGTGCTGTCTCTAGCTAGCTAATAGCCGCAAGACCCATTCTAACCCATAATTTTCTACAACAGGCGCTACTACACTACAGTGTTTTATTACAATGGCCACTGCTGCCCCATCCCAGGGAGAACCAGGCCAAGCACTCAAACCCCCACGTTCTTGCGCTTTCGGCTCCATGATTGTGAGGAAAGGCTCTCACCTTCTCTGCATCAACTGCTTGGGTGAGAAACATGCTCAGGCAGCTCTCGACAACCCCGTGTCCTGCACGCATTGTAAAAAAAGGACTAGGGTGGGTTTGAGGAGGAAACAAGTATTTGAAAAAGCACTGCAATCACTTGCAAATAGGTATTAACTCTGCTCCTTGTAATTTTGAATATATATGCTTTGGGTAAGTGGTGGGGTGTGGTAGACAGGTCCCCATCTCCCCAGAGTGTCTGAATCTGGGGTTTAGGACTGGATTATATGATTTCTCTTTTTAGTCCATTAAGCTGATGAGCCTGCTCATATCTCAGCCTGACTGACTCATAGCCTGACGTATGTGGGGCATGATGATGAGCATATTGAAGGTGAGTAAGTGCTAGGCCAGACATATCTAATGTCCAATCAGTTACACAGCCAGCAGAAATCTCTGTCCTATCTCTGTGCCAATACAAAAAGAGACAAGACACAGGTCTCTTTGTCTGAGATAATATCTTAGGATAATAAACCAGAGAGGAGAGGAAAGGAGAGGAGAGGAGAGTGGACAGGAGTGGAGGAGATGGGAGGAGAGCAGAGGGGATGAGAAGGGAGGAGAGAAGAGGTGTGGAGTAGATGGGAGGAGAGGGGAGGAGAGTAGAGGGGAGGAGAGGTGGAGAGGGGGGTGTGGCTTCACAGTAAGCAGGCAGGCATATAACATGGCAACGTACGCAAGCATACATGCCTTTCCGTACTCACACACACAGAAGCATGCAATGAATGAGAGGAGAAAGTCATGGAGAGAATGGAGAGAGAGATGAAAAGAGAGAGGGAGAGATGGGCAGAGGGAGTGAAAGAGAGATGAAAAGAGAGAGGGGAGAGATGGGCAGAGGGAGTGAGAGAGATGAAAAGAGAGATGGGAGAGATGGGCAGAGGGAGTGGGAGAGAGATGAAAAGAGAGAGGGGAGAGATGGGCAGAGGGAGTGAGAGAGAGATGAAAAGAGAGAGGGGAGAGATGGGCAGAGGGAGTGGGAGAGAGATGAAAAGAGAGAGGGGAGAGATGGGCAGAGGGAGTGAGAGAGAGATGAAAAGAGAGATGGGAGAGATGGGCAGAGGGAGTGAGAGAGAGATGAAAAGAGAGATGGGAGAGATGGGCAGAGGGAGTGAGAGAGAGATGAAAAGAGAGATGGGCAGAGGGAGTGAAAGAGAGATGAAAAGAGAGATGGGCAGAGGGAGTGAGAGAGAGATGAAAAGAGAGATGGGAGAGATGGGCAGAGGGAGTGAAAGAGAGATGAAAAGAGAGATGGGAGAGATGGGCAGAGGGAGTGAGAGAGAGATGAAAAGAGAGATGGGAGAGATGGGCAGAGGGAGTGAGAGAGAGATGAAAAGAGAGAAGGGAGAGATGGGTAGAGGGAGTAAGAGAGAGATGAAAAGAGAGATGGGAGAGATGGGCAGAGGGAGTGAGAGAGAGATGAAAAGAGAGATGGGAGAGATGGGCAGAGGGAGTAAGAGAGAGATGAAAAGAGAGATGGGAGAGATGGGCAGAGGGAGTGAGAGAGAGATGAAAAGAGAGAGGGGAGAGATGGGCAGAGGGAGTGAGAGAGATGAAAAGAGAGAGGGGAGAGATGGGCAGAGGGAGTGAGAGAGAGATGAAAAGAGAGATGGGAGAGATGGACAGAGGGAGTAAGAGAGAGAATGAGAGACATGCAGAGAGTGGTTTTTTCTCTGTTGTAAGCAGGCTGGGAGGGAATCATTGGCTTTTTATCTTGTGTGTGTGTGTGTGTGTGTGTGTGTGTGTGTGTGTGTGTGTGTGTGTGTGTGTGTGTGTGTGTGTGTGTGTGTGTGTGTGTGTGTGTGTGTGTGTGTGTGTGTGTGTGTGTGTACACATATTGGTCCAACAGAACCCCAACTTCATCCAACGACAAACACCCGAGACCCAGAAATTCCCAAGCCCTGTCTCTCCATGTATTACAAAATTATGATCTGTGTGTGTGTGTGCATTTGTGTGTGTAACACGCTTATGCTCTGAGTCATCACCATGGGCCGGCATTGGCCAATCAAAGGCGTCCGTGTTTGGGGCGATGTGAAATAAGATTTGGAAACTTCCTGGCTAGAGGCCGATCACACGCACACCCATCTTACACACTAGAAAGCCAAGCAAATCCCTCAAAACCCTGACAGTACATCAAAGACTGAACAGCCTCAATGGAGAGAGAGACTTCCTCTGCATTCACTGCAGATTATCACCTGGGTCAGCCACGGGAAAGAGTGTTTGTGCCTACACACTCCTAGATGGACACACACAGACACCCACATGAACACACACACACACACACAAACACACACCTACTGAAACAAACTTATACCCAGTCGCAGTCTGTCAGAACAGAGCAAAAAAGTTGTCATTGACAGGTTGGTCAACTTTCTCCATCATTCAGCATTACTGAGTGGATCAACACCGGGGTTGAATATAGAGACAGTAAAGTGGACTTACTCAGATCAGGAGATATTGAGCTTTCAGACAGTCTGGGATCAGGCCAGAGGGAGGAGAGGGGGAGAGGGAAAGGAGAGGAGGGGAAAGGGAAAAGGTAAGAGATGGTGGAGGACAGATAGGATGACGAGGAAAGAGGGAAGGGTTGAGAAGAGGGCTATAAGAGGCATGACGAGGCAATGAGAGATGGAGGGAGACTGAGGTTGAGAGAGGTGAAGGGTGAAGAGGGGAGAGCTGAGTAGGTTAGATTAGTTCAGTGGAAGAATATTAGAGGTGAGAGATCAGGAGATAGGGTTCAGGGTAAGAGTCTGGGATATGGACATAATGACATAAAGAATATGTTATAAGGATATATATATATATATTTACCTTTATTTAACTAGGCAAGTCAGTTAAGAACATATTATTATTTACCATAATGGCCTACCAGAAGGCAAAAGGCCTCCTACGGGGATGGTGGCTGGGATTAAAAATGTAAAATAAAATAAAAGGACCAAACACACATCATGACAAGAGAGACAGCACAACACTACATAAAGAGACCTAAGAAATCAACACAGCATGGCAGCAACACATGAAAACACAGCATGGTATCAACACAACATGACAACAACATGGTAGCAACACAACATGGCAGCAGTACAACATGGTAGCAGCACAAAACATGGTACAAACATTATTGGGCACAGACAACAGCACAAAGGGCAAGAAGGTAGAGATAACAATACATCACGCGAAGCAGCCACAACTATATAGGATGAAGACCATTTAAGTGTGAGAGGTGATGGATGAAGTTTTGGGGTTTACGGGTTAGGGGTCAGGGGTCAGAGGCCAGGTGTCAGAGGTTAGGGGTCGGAGGTAATCTCAGCAGTAGTAAAGGATATGGGCTGGACACCATGTGTATGCACCAGCTGCGGGGACAGGTGGTCTGCTTGAGACAGAAGAACACCACGGGCGCAAGCTCAGGGAACGGCACCACCAGCGTGCTGAGGTCACTGCCGATACTGACGTCATCGCCGGCCCCTCCCGCCTCCTCAATGATGTCATCAGCCTGCACCGGGCCGTAGTCCTCGCAGAGCCCCGCCCCCACCGGGGACACGCCCCCTAGCGGAACGGGACACTCCTCACTCGTCATGACAACTTAGCAGAGGTCTGGAGGGAGAGAGGGATGGAGAGAGAGACGGGTAAGAGAAGAACACACACACACACACTAGATCGATGTCAACAATATTGCACTTTCATTGACAATTCACTTACAGCTCTTTATCAGCATAAAACCTCTCTATTTCTTTACCTATCCTCTGAATGGATTTACTCTAATGTAAACAGTCATCTCTAGTACACTCCATCTCTTCGGTTTTGTGCATGAGTACTAGAAAAACAACAGATATCCTCTCCTGTTGATTAGTGATTGAGCCGGCCGTAGGGAGATAAAGAGATGGAGAGATAAAGAGATGGAGAGATAAAGAGATGGAGAGATAAAGAGATTGAGAGATAAAGAGATGGAGAGCAAGAGATGGATAGATTGAGAGAAAGACATGAAGAGATAAAGAGATTGAGAGAAAAAAGATGCAGAGATAAAGAGATGTAGAAATAAAGATATTGAGAGATGGAGCAATAAAGAGATGGAGAGATAAAGAGATTGAGAAAAAAGAGATGGAGAGATAAAGATATGGATAAAAAAAGAGATGGAGAGAAAGAGATGGAGAGAAAGAGATGGAGATAAAGAGATGGAGAGAAAGAGATGGAGAGATAAAGAGATTGAAAGATAAAGAGATTGAGAGAAAGACATGGAAAGATAGAGATGGAGAGATTGAGAGATAAAGAGATGGAGAGATAAAGAGATGGAGAGATAAAGAGATTGAGAGAAAGACATGGAGAGATAAAGAGAGAGATGAATGCAGACTGTAGAAGAAGGCTGTAGCAGCAGCCTACCAGGGCAACAGTGACTGTGTAATAATGACAGCACAATGTGCCTCAGCAGTCTGCTCTGCTTTACCTGTCAGCAGTGAGAGCAGGAACAGAGCCAGGCACAGGAACAAGTCAGGAGATAAACAACAGCAACAAGAAACAAGGACGCAAAGCACAGCCAGTGGCTTTTTTTACACTGACGGAGTAATTGTGTGTGTGAGGGGGTGGGTGTGCATGCGTCCATTTGTGTGTGTGTGTGTAGGCTTAGGAGGGTTTGTGTACAGAATCCAAATGTCAGGTTTGATGAATTGATTTTGAAGGGGAGGAGGGTATGTTAGTCACACAATGGCACTTTATCCAGACAGATTAACTCAGCTACCGCTCTGTTCAGAGACAGCCATGTACGTATTAATCATTCATATTTTATACTAATCATACAATCAAACGTACTTTGTTTTTATCAATCTAACTACATAACAAAATAATGGTTATCTTTTATTTGAATAGTACATCTCTATTGATAAACCAAGATGTGACCTAGGCCTATTCACAATACAGGTGACTGCATTTGTGTGCATGCATTGTGTTATTGAGCCAGTTTTGGCTGATTTCATGGGGCTACATGACAAACCAGTGCTTTCCTCCCATTTGGGACTTATTATATTATATTATTATATTATATTGATCAACAACATTTGCATTGATGTAGCTTCTTTTAAAAAAGTGTGCACTATCGCTTTAAATCGTAATGACATTATTCACAAGGCAAGAGGGGTTCATGCCTTGTTGCATTATTCAAGTGTGTTAACTTCTGTGCAGCATGAGTGTGGAGCTAACATGATGCAGCCCAGACTCCCAGTGCAGGCTAGCAGTGAGTAAGTGGAGCAAGAACGGTGTGCGACTCGCGCTATAAGGGGGACTGATAGACTGAGTTGATCTGCAGAAAAAAGGCAGTTTTATAGAAACTGTATTTATTTTATTATTGATAGACTGAGTTGATCCGTGAAACACATTTGACAAAAGAACCAAAAGTAACAAAAAATATAGTACCGAACAATTTTTCATATTCTAGTATCGAAAAAGTACAGAAGTTTCGGTATACCATGCAACACTACCATAAAATTAGAAAGGACAGCGTCTGACATTTTCTCACAGCTAAAGGTTTCAAAATACTTCATCACAATATAAAAAGCAGCCATCATCTAAAAACAGTGTGGTCTGGGTCCAGAAAAAAAGACTACAACTACCACATCACATACTAGACTGTAGCACTGTGGACTGTGGAAGTCTGACTTATTGGAGTAATGACTTTTCTCGTTATAAGCATACTACATACTCAATTTAAGTCACAAAAAGTACAGTTATAGTTCAATTAGTGTGGTTAGTATGAGTATTCAAAAACAGCTGAAGTGTAATTCTGGGGTGTTATTTGTGACTGTGCCGCTGCCACGGTACAAGGCCCTTCTCTGAACCAGTCCTTTTCCCCTGCTCCATTTTGACAGTAAACAGGTTTAACCACAGGGAGGAGAGAGGACAGATTCAGTCAGGCCCTCTAACATAAAGGAACAAAGGGGGGAACGAGAGAGAGAAAGATTTTGTAAATATTTGTTTTTGTATCAATCCCTGTCTGTTGATTGCTCACACCTTCTCTCTAAAAAAAAATCCCAGCATCTCCCTCTCTCTCTCTGCATGTGTGCTGGTGGGGTCGTGATGACTGTGCGTCTGTGCATTAGCACTTGCACTCACACACACCGTGACGCACACACCGTGACGCACACACCACGACGCTCACACATGATCATCATAAATTGGAGTAACGGATTTACAGCCACCCATTTAGTTGTGCTAAGTGCTGAATACTGTGGGGACCTTGGGGAAATACACGTGTTATCCCTCCTGTCTCCAACTCCACTCAACACTGACACACACACACACACACACACACACACACACACACACACACACACACACACACACACACACACACACACACACACACACACACACACACACACACACACACACACACACACACACACACACACACACACACGTGTGGCTGATTTCACAGTAATTATAATAATGGATTATATTTATAGCATGATTCCAAGAGCTACAATTACTTTGGAAAATATTTGCTGACCATGACTATGACTAGGCCCAACAGATTTCCCTGGTCAGGTCACACTTTCAGGGGCCTTATAGACTACAGACTAGAGAGATGGGACCAGAGAAGAGACTAGGGTTACCTAAATAATCTTACGGAGAGGACCTGTGTCCCATCAACAACAGCACTGAGGGGACCTGTGCCCCATCAACAACAGCACTGAGGGGACCTGTGCCCAATCAACAACAGCACTGAGGGGACCTGTGCCCCTTCAACAAAAGCACTGAGAGGACCTGTGCCCCATCAACAACAGCACTGAGAGGACCTGTGCCCCATCAACAACAGCACCGAGAGGACCTGTGCCCATCAACAACAGCACCGAGAGGACCTGTGCCCCATCAACAACAGCACCGAGAAGACCTGTGCCCCATCAACAACAGCACTGAGAGTACCTGTGGCCCATCAACAACAGCACTGAGAGGAACTGTGCCCCATCAGCAACAGCACCGAGAGAACCTGTGGCCCATCAACAACAGCACTGAGAGGAACTGTGCCCTATCAGCAACAGCACCGAGAGAACCTGTGGCCCATCAACAACAGCACTGAGAGAACCTGTGGCCCATCAACAACAGAGAACCTGTGGCCCATGAACAACAGAGAACCAGTGGCCCATCAATAACAGAGAACCTGTGGCCCATGAACAACAGAGAACCTTTGGCCCATCAACGACAGAGAACCTGTGGCCCATCAACAACAGAGAACCTGTGGCCCATGAACAACAGAGAACCAGTGGCCCATCAATAACAGAGAACCTGTGGCCCATCAACAACAGAGAACCTGTGGCCCATCAACAACAGCACTGATACAGTGGAGCCGATTCATAGTAAAGATAAGTGTGCAGCTGAAAGTGTAATTGCGTGAGAGGACTTCTTTTCTGCAGAGCCCCAGTGTTAAAACTGTATGTGCCAGGTAGTGCTGAGAGATTAACCGAAATGTTGGTTATTTTTAATATTTTTTTTATAACTAATTGACCAACGTTGGTTCAATTATTTGAATTCCTTTTTGTTCAAAATTCTGTGAGCTCAATACACAGTTTCTTTAGAGATAAATCAGAACAAGCCCGAATGGTGCGATGTAGTCAGGAGTGGTAGTTTCCAACAAGCCAATATTCTACACAGTTTAGAGCAGACAATGTGGTAATTAACTACAGTGACCATACAATTCCTTCAGAAAGTATTCACACCTGTTGATTTTTCCACATTTTGTTCTATTACAAAGTGTGATTAAAATTTATTTAATTGTCATTTTTTGTCAACGATCTAAACAAAATACTCTGTATTGTCAAAGTAAAAAGAAAAATTCTAACATTTGTAAAAAAAAAAATAAAAAAAAAGAATATGAAAAATAAAACACTAATATAATATTAGATAAGTATTCAACCTCCTGAGTCAATACATATTAGAATAATATTTGGCAGTGATTACAGCTGTGAGTCTTTCTAGGAAAGTCTCTAAGAGCTTCCCACACCTGGATTGTGCAATATATGTCCATTATTCTTTTCAAAATTCTTCAAGCTCTGTCAAATCGGATGTTCATCATTGCTAGACAACCATTTCCAGGTCTTGCCAAACTGTATATCCTGAAGACATATAGAAACACAACATGCAACAATTTAAACTATTTGACTGAGTCACAGTTCATATGAAGAAATCAGTCAATTTAAACTATTTTACTGAGTCACAGTTCATATGAAGAAATCAGTCAATTTAAACTATTTTACTGAGTCACAGTTCATATGAAGAAATCAGTCAATTTAAACTATTTTACTGAGTCACAGTTCATATGAAGAAATCAGTCAATTTAAACTATTTTACTGAGTCACAGTTCATATGAAGAAATCAGTCAATTTAAACTATTTTACTGAGTCACAGTTCATATGAAGAAATCAGTCAATTTAAACTATTTTACTGAGTCACAGTTCATATGAAGAAATCAGTCAATTTAAATAAATCATTAGATGTCCGGGTAGCTGGTCTCAGACCATCCCGCGGCTGAAGAAGCCGGATGTGGAGGTCCTTGGTTGGCATGGTTACACGCCGTGTGTGGTTGTGAGGCCGGTTGAATGTACTGCCAAATTCTCTAAAACAACGTTGGTAGAGAAATTAACATTAAATTATCTGGCAACAGCTCTGGTGGACATTCCAGCAGTCAGCATGCCAATGCATGCTCCCTCAAAATGTCAGATATCTGTGGCATTGTGTTGAGTGACAAAACTGCACATTTTAGAGTGGCCTTTTATTGTCCCCAGCACAAGGTACACCTGTGTAGTGATCAAACTGTTTAATCAGCTTCTTGATATGCCACAGCTGTCAGGTGAATGGATTATCTTGGCAAAGGAGAAATGCCGATTAACAGGGATGTAAAGACATTGTGCACACAATTTGAAAGAAATACATTTTTTTGTGAGTATGGAACATTTCTGGGATCTTTTATTTCAGCTCATGAAATATGGGACCAACACATTACATGTTGCGTTTATATTTGTGTTCAGTATATTTTCAAGCAGATTTAATTCAAAACTGTAGCTCAGCCACTCAAGAACGTTCGCGGTCTTCTTCGTAAGCAACTCCAGTGTATATTTTCCGTTGTGTTTTAGGTTATTGTCCTGCTAAAAGGTGAATTCATCTCCCAGTGTCTGGTGGAAAGCAGACTGATCCAGGTTTTCCTCTAGGATTTTGCCTATGCTTAGCTCCATTCTGTTTCTATTTTATCCTGAATAACTCCCCAGTCCTTAACGATTACAAGCATTATCATAACATGATGCAGCTACCACTATGCTTGAAAATATGGAGAGTAGTACTCAGTAATGTGTTATATTGGATTTGCCACAAACATAACATTTTGTATTCAGGACAAAAAGAGAATTGCTTTCCCACATGTTTTTCAGTATTACTTTAGTGCCTTGCTGCAAACAGGAAGCATGTTTTGGAATATTTTTATTCTGTACAAGCTTCCTTCTGTCACTCTGTCAATTAGGTTAGTATTGTGGAGTAACTACAATGTTGTTGATCCATCCTCAGTGTTCTCCTATCACAACCATTAAACTCTGCTTTAAAAGTCACCATTGGCCTCATGGTGAAATCCCTGAGAAGTTTCCTTCCGCAACTGAGTTAAAAAGGACGCCTGTATCTATGTGGTGACTGGGTGTATTTTCCCCCATCCAAAGTGTAATTAATAACTTCACCATGCCCAAACGGATATTGCATATTTTTTTCTATCTACCAATAGGTGCCCTTCTTAGCGAGGCACTGGAAAACCTCACTGGTCTTTGTGCTTGAAATTCACTGCTTGACTGAGGGACCTTACAGATAATTGTTTGTGTTGGGTACAGAGATGAGGTAGTCCACGCAACTCATTATGTGACTTGTTAAGCACATTTTTACTCCTGAACTTATTTAGGCTTGCCATAACAAAGGAGTTGAATACTTTTTTGACTCAAGACAGTTCAGCTTTAAATTTGTAATTCATTTGTAAAACAAAGTTGAAAAACATAATTCCACTTTAACATGATGGGGTATTGTGTGTAGGCCAACAACACAACAATCTCAATGTAGTACATGTTGAATTCAGGCTGTAACACAACAACATGTGGACAAAGGGGTGTGAATACTTTCTGAAGGCACTGTAATCCATTGCGAGCCTACTTGTCCGGTCTACAGCACGGACCGTCTGTGTGGGGCAGACACCGCGACAGAGAGAAGAGACAGAAGAATGCATGATTGAGAGAGATAGAGAGCAGTTGCTTCACGAGGTATCTCTACCTGAAAATACATCTAAGTGATTGATAGTTGGTATTCAGCAGTCATAAAAGTATGCCTTAATTACTCTGAAGAACTCCTAAATAGTGATTTTCCCAGACAGCGTAGGCAGCAGCTCCATAGAGATGAGATGATGACTTGGAATGAAATAATGAAGTAATTAAATAAAACAAACTTATTATACACAACAACTGAAATACTTTATTAAAGTTGAACAAATGATGGTTAATAATTGATAAGCAGTAATAGCCAGTCATTACCATCATGGGACTTTCATTCATTGTTTTATTCTGTGTTGTTACAGCATTCAACCAACATAATGCACAATGCATTGAATATTGAAAAAATTAATCGAAACAAAATCGAAAACCATGTTTTTTTTTTTTAAGCAAACCGAAACCGAACCAACCTCAAAAAGTACTAAACTCTCAGCACTAGAGTCAGGTGATTGGAGACTATGCTGAGTACAGCACTTCGACACAGGCAGCCAGGGTTCTGACTGTCACAGCGATTTAACACTGCTTTAGAATACCACAGGCTTAGTGTGTGTACGTGTATAGTTGGTTGGTTGCTAACACACACACACACACACACACACACACACACACACACACACACACACACACACACACACACACACACACACACACACACACACACACACACACACACACACACACACACACACACACACAGTCCCAAGCCCCCAGCATGCAAGACAGATTGCATCAAACTCTCCAAAGACACAGAGGGAGGGAGCTGTCTGAGCGGAGAAGAAGGAGGACAGGAGGAGAAGAGGTGGAGGGGAGGTGGAGGGGAGAGGAGAGGAGATGAGACGGAGGGGGGAGGAGAGGAGATGAGGCGGGGAGGGACGGAGGAGAAGAGATTTGGAGGAAGAAGAAGAGGATGGAGGAAGAAGGAGAGGAGATGGAGGGGGAGAGGAGATGGAGGGTAGAGGAGATGGAGGAAGCAGGAGAGGAGATGAAGGAGAGAGGAGATGAAGGAAGAAGGAGAGGAATGGAGGGGGGAGGAGAGAAGATGGAGGAAGAAGGAGAGGAGATTGAGATGGAGGGGAGAGGAGATGAAGGAAGAAGGAGAGGAGATGGAGGAAGAAGGAGAGGAGATGGAGGGTTGAGGAGATGGAGGAAGAAGGAGAGGAATGGAGGGTAGAGGAGATGGAGAGAGGGGGAGAGGAATGGAGGGGAAGGAGATGAGATGGAGGGGAAGGAGAGGAGATGGAGGTGAAGGAGAGGAGATGGAGGGGAAGGAGAGGAGATGGAAGGGAAGGAGAGGAGATGGAGGGGGAAGGAGAGGAGATGGAGGGGAAGGAGAGGAGATGTAGGGGGAAGGAGAGGAGATGGAGGGAAGGAGAGGAGATGGAGGGGGAAGGAGAGAAGATGGAGGGGGAAGGAGAGGAGATGGAGGGGGAAGGAGAGGAGATGGAGGAAGAAGGAGAGGAATGGAGGGTAGAGGAGATGGAGGAAGAAGGAGAGGAGATGGAGGGGAAGGAGAGGAGATGGAGGGGGAAGGACAGGAGATGGAGGAGATGGAGGGGGAAGGAGAGGAGATGGAGGGGAAGGAGAGGAGATGGAGGAAGAAGGAGAGGAATGGAGGGTAGAGGAGATGGAGGAAGAAGGAGAGGAATGGAGGGTAGAGGAGATGGAGGAAGAAGGAGAGGAATGGAGGGTAGAGGAGAGGAGATTGAGGAAGAAGGAGAGGAGATGGAGGAAGAAGGAGAGGAGATGGAGGGGGTAGGAGAGGAGATGGAGGGGAAGGAGAGGAGATGGAGGTGAAGGAGAGGAGGTGGAGGGTGGAGGAGAGGAGATGGAGGTGAAGGAGAGGAGATAGAGGGGAAGGAGATGAGATGGAAGGGGAAGGAGAGGGGGAAGGAGAGGACATGGAGGAGGGAGGAGAGGAGATGGAGAGAGGAGGAGAGGAGAGGGAGGAAGAAGGAGAGGAATTGAGGGTAGAGGAGATGGAGGAAGAAGGAGAGGAGATGGAGGAAGAAGGAGAGGAGATGGAGGTGAAGGAGAGGAGATGGAGAGAGGAGAGGAGATGGAGAGAGGAGGAGAGGAGATGGAGAGAGGAGGAGAGGAGATGGAGAGAGGAGGAGAGGAGATGGAGAGGGGAGGAGAGGAGATGGAGGAAGAAGGAGAGGAGATGGAGGAAGAAGGAGAGGAGATGGAGGAAGAAGGAGAGGAATGGAGGGTAGAGGAAATGGAGGAAGAAGGAGAGGAGATGGAGGAAGAAGGAGAGGAGATGGAGGGGGTAGGAGAGGAGATGGAGGGGAAGGAGAGGAGATGGAGATGGAGGGCAAGGAGAGGAGATGGAGAGAGGAGGAGAGGACATGGAGAGAGGAGGAGAGGAGATGGAGGGGGAGGGGGAGCAGCCGGAATAGGGAAGAAAAGTATGGAAATCAGCAGCTGTAATGACAACAAACAGCTGTCATAGACACAAACCCAATATAGTGACAATAGTGGTAGAAGTATTATAATAGTAGGTTAGTAATTATAGCCAAACTAAGGTCAGCACCTGAACTCCTCTCGTCCCATGTGATTCTGTCCCCGTGGTGTGACTGTGTGTTAATGCACCAGTGGGTAGTCCAGACACAGACAGGGACTAATGCTATTAGCATCACTTCTGTGCAGGAATCCCTGTGGGGACACATACACATACACACACACCTTGTGTTTCTTTTCTATTAGCTGTGTCATTCAAATGTCTCATTTGAGAAAATAAACAGGAAATAGCCTGAGACTAATTCCCTGACCACCGAACCAGTAAATGTCTATGGGAATAAGGTAAGCTGATTCCAGATCTGTTTGTGCTGTAGCCAATATCCAACCTCTATGATCATTGTCATGCCAACCTGATCTGGTACCAGGCTATAGTGATCTGTTTAAAAAACACCCCAACTTCCTCCCTATTCTACATTACAGGACTTTGAGACAAACAACTAATCTGTGAAGAACTATGTAAAAAATTCCTATTAAATGTGTCTGCCTAAAGCTGTTCAGCACTCCAGACAGAATTAACATACATACCAATACATAAAAAATGTATTTAACTTGTCCCTGATTTCTCTAACTTGATGCACCATTCAAATCTTCCTGGCTGTATGGTAGCATACTCTAGAGTCTATTTCCAGGCTGATTGAGCCTCTATACTACCGCTAACTCCCATTAGCTGCATTTCCTATGAAACTCCAAACAACTTTGCTGCTGCTTTTTCAAATGTAATGACCCGTGTGCTCCACTTACGTCTGGCGAGGGATTCAGAGAAGGAGAGGGAGGAGAATAAAAACACAAAAACAAAAACAAATCAATTTAATGACTAGCGCTGCAAATGTTACGCCTCTAGAAAACTCCGCCTCGGGAAGAAAATAAGAAGAAAATATGATTTTAGAACCAGCGCTGCTGTGTCAGCATTATTACATGACTGGCTGTCACGGGCGCCATGAGAAGGCGGCGGTAATTTGGGTGCTTCAAGTGTTGCTAGCTGCCTCGTCGTTAAAACAGCCCTGTACAGGGTCGGTGGCGCTCCACAGGGCTAACGAGCATCGGGCAACTCATGTAACTCAATGGTGAACGGGGTGCCGCATGGTTTATTAATGCATGGATTGGACGATGCTGAGCTGGGAGACTTGTCTAGATAGCATTCTGGAGGACTAAATCCTGTAAGCCTGAATACTGTAGGTCTAAATACTGTAGGTCTAAATACTGTAGGCCTAAATACTGTAGGTCTAAATACTGTAGGTCTAAATACTGTAGGTCTAAAAACTGTAGGCCTAAATACTGTAGGTCTAAATACTGTAGGCCTAAATACTGTAGGTCTAAATACTGTAGGCCTAAATACTGTAGGTCTAAATACTGTAGGTCTAAATACTGTAGACCTAAATACTGTAGGCCTAAATACTGTAGGTCCAAATACTGTAGGCCTAAATACTGTAGGTCTAAATACTGTAGGCCTAAATACTGTAGGCCTAAATACTGTAGGTCTAAATACTGTAGGTCTAAATACTGTAGGTCTAAATACTGTAGGCCTAAATACTGTAGGTCTAAATACCGTAGGCCTAAATACTGTAGGTCTAAATACTGTAGGCCTAAATACTGTAGGTCTAAATACTGTAGGCCTGAATACTGTAGGTCTACATACTGTAGATCTAAATACTGTAGGTCTAAATACTGTAGGCCTAAATACTGTAGGCCTAAATACCGTAGGCCTAAATACTGTAGGCCTAAATACCGTAGGTCTTTGATTCTGGTCTCATTTCTACACTCTACTGTGACTCCATTTGTGCATAGGTTTCCAAACCAATCAGCTACAGTACACTCTTAGAAGGTTCCAAAAGGGTTCTTCAGTTGTCCCCATAGAAGAACCGTTTTCGGTTCCAGGTCCAACCCTTTTTGGTTATAGGTAGAACTCTCTGTGGAAAGTTTTACATGGAACACAAAACAGTTCCCCCTGGAACCAAAAAGGGTTCTTCAAAGGGTTCTCCTATGGGGACAGCCGAAGAACCCTTTGACGTTTTAGATAGCACCTTTTCTGCAGGCTACACAGTTGGAAAGATAATGTAGACCTCTTGTGGAAAGATCATGTAGACCCCTTGTGGAAAGATAATGTAGACCTCTTGTGGAAAGATCATGTAGACCTCTTGTGGAAAGATCATGTAGACCTCTTGTGGAAAGATCATGTAGAACCCCTGTGGACAGATCATGTAGAACCCCCGTACAAAGATCATGTAGAACTCCTGTAAAAAGATAATGTAGAACTCCTGTGGAAAGATCATGTAGAACCCCTGTGGAAAGATCATGTAGACCTCTTGTGGAAAGATCATGTAGAACTCCTGTGGAAAGATCATGTAGAACTCCTTTGGAAAGATCATGTAGAACTCCTGTGGAAAGATCATGTAGAACTCCTGTGGAAAGATCATGTAGAACTCCTGTGGAAAGATCATGTAGAACTCCTGTGGAAAGATCATGTAGAACTCCTGTGGAAAGATCATGTAGAACTCCTGTGGAAAGATCATGTAGAACCCCTGTGGACAGATCATGTAGAACCCCCGTACAAAGATCATGTAGAACTCCTGTAAAAAGATAATGTAGAACTCCTGTGGAAAGATCATGTAGAACCCCTGTGGAAAGATCATGTAGACCTCTTGTGGAAAGATCATGTAGAACTCCTGTGGAAAGATCATGTAGAACTCCTTTGGAAAGATCATGTAGAACTCCTGTGGAAAGATCATGTAGAACTCCTGTGGAAAGATCATGTAGAACTCCTGTGGAAAGATCATGTAGAACTCCTGTGGAAAGATCATGTAGAACTCCTGTGGAAAGATCATGTAGAATCCCTGTGGAAAGATCATGTAGAACTCCTGTGGAAAGATCATGTAGAACTCCTGTGGAAAGATCATGTAGAACTCCTGTGGAAAGATCATGTAGAACTCCTGTGGAAAGATCATGTAGAACTCCTGTGGAAAGATCATGTAGAACTCCTGTGGAAAGATCATGTAGAACCCCTGTGGACAGATCATGTAGAACCCCCGTACAAAGATCATGTAGAACTCCTGTAAAAAGATAATGTAGAACTCCTGTGGAAAGATCATGTAGAACCCCTGTGGAAAGATCATGTAGACCTCTTGTGGAAAGATCATGTAGAACTCCTGTGGAAAGATCATGTAGAACTCCTTTGGAAAGATCATGTAGAACTCCTGTGGAAAGATCATGTAGAACTCCTGTGGAAAGATCATGTAGAACTCCTGTGGAAAGATCATGTAGAACTCCTGTGGAAAGATCATGTAGAACTCCTGTGGAAAGATCATGTAGAATCCCTGTGGAAAGATCATGTAGAACTCCTGTGGAAAGATCATGTAGAACTCCTGTAAAATGATCAACCAAGAAAGATAACTGAACACAACATTAAACAGCGATTCAGTTTAGCACTTAGATCAAAACACAAACAGTCTGGTCATTCCTGCACCAAACAGGACGCATCACTTTGAAATGGTTCCAGTTGGTATAGCGACATATGGCTGACTAGCACATCTTGTTGTTGTGATTATCATTATACTGATTCTGCAGATTCTGTGAGACAAATACATGTATCATATAGTTGGGTAACTAACTGTCCATATGCTGCCAGACAGGCACATTTCATTAGGACACTGTGATTCACTTTGGTCTCAGTTTATCGACTGCAACCACCAAGGAGTTGTTGTTTATCTCACCCTCCTCTCCTTCACCCTCTCGGTGCAGTCACCAGGCTCCAACAGAGTGTTAGACTAAACACAGTATTTTCACCCTCCTCTCCTTCACCCTCTCAGTGCAGTCACCAGGCTCCAACAGAGTGTTAGACTAAACACAGTATTTTCACCCTCCTCTCCTTCACCCTCTCGGTGCAGTCACCAGGCTCCAACAGAGTGTTAGACTAAACACAGTATTTTCACCCTCCTCTCCTTCACCCTCTCGGTGCAGTCACCAGGCTCCAACAGAGTGTTAGACTAAACACAGTATTTTCACCCTCCTCTCCTTCACCCTCTCGGTGCAGTCACCAGGCTCCAACAGAGTGTTAGACTAAACACAGTATTTTCACCCTCCTCTCCTTCACCCTCTCGGTGCAGTCACCAGGCTCCAACAGAGTGTTAGACTAAACACAGTATTTTCACCCTCCTCTCCTTCACCCTCTCGGTGCAGTCACCAGGCTCCAACAGAGTGTTAGACTAAACACAGTATTTTCACCCTCCTCTCCTTCACCCTCTCGGTGCAGTCACCAGGCTCCAACAGAGTGTTAGACTAAACACAGTATTTTCACCCTCCTCTCCTTCACCCTCTCGGTGCAGTCACCAGGCTCCAACAGAGTGTTAGACTAAACACAGTATTTTCACCCTCCTCTCCTTCACCCTCTTGGTGCAGTCACCAGGCTCCAACAGAGTGTTAGACTAAACACAGTATTTTCACCCTCCTCTCCTTCACCCTCTCGGTGTAGCCACCAGGCTCCAACATCAGAGCGTAAAACTAAACACAGTATTTTTGTCTCTCTCTTTCTCTTTCGTTGTCCAACTTTGTCTGACCCTCTGCCCTTCAGTTCCTCCTTCCATCTGGCTCTTTAGCAATCCTTCCCCTCCCTCTCTGCATCATTTCCTGTCTCTCTTCTTCTAACTCTCCCCTTCTCGTCATCTATCCTTCCCTCTAGATATTTATATCCATCTATCACTCCTGCTCTCCATCTTCTTCAGACTTCATCATTCCCCTCCCTCCCCAATATCCTCAGACAGGTGTCTGTAAAGAGCAGTGTGTCAGAGGCCAGATCTATGGAGTGGCTCCAGTGGATTACCATGATTTGTTAGCCACATCACCCTAATCTGCTGCAACAGCATTAGCCGCCACTACATAGCCTCGTGTGTGTATGAGCGTATGAGTGAGTGTGCGCACGTGTGTGTGTGTGTGCTTGTGTTTGTGCTTGTGCATGTGTGTAACAGCCATGCTGTCTATAAGGCACCGCTATACACTCACTTATCTCTGCTACTACGTTAGCGCTCTGAAGGGATAGGACCATTAGCATTAGCGTCAGCCCGCTAACAGAATTAGGGTCAGAGGCCCGTCCAACAGGGCTAATGAGAGCTCACTGGGTGACATGCGGAACAGACAGAATAAGGAATGACATGGAGACAGCCGAAGCTTAGATTCTCAGCAAGGACACACACATTAGAGCAAAGCTGAGAGAATAGGAACGAGGGAAGTACAAGGGAAGACGTAGTGAAAGAGGGAGACACGAATGGAACTCTTGTGCTGGACTTAACTAGGCAAAAGGAAAGCTAGACGCAGAGCAGGGGTGTTACATTCTGACCCTACGAGGTCCAAGCCTGCTGGTTTTCTGTTCTAACTGATATTTAATTGCACCCACCTGGTGTCCCAGGTGTAAATCAGTCCCTGATTGGAGGGGAACAATGGGGGAGAAAAGCAGTGAAAGTGTCTTCGAGGTCCAGAGTTGAATGTGAGTGGCACAGAGAGATAACGTAACAATGTTTATTATGGCTGGACATGATGAAATACATCGGGTTAACATCACTTATTAGGCTTAACAACTTATTCAAACAATACTCAGACAGCAATATTGTCACGCCCTGGCCTTAGTATTCTTTGTTTTCTTTATTATTTTAGTTAGGTCAGGGTGTGACATGGGGAATGTTTGTGTTTTGTTGGTTTTGGGTGTTTTTTATGGTAAAGGGGTTGTTGTATAGTATATGGGTTTGTGTGGAGTACATGTGTCTAGTGTTGTCTATGTATGTTTAGTGGTCTAGGAGAGTCTATGGTTATCTGAATGAGTTCCCAATTAGAGACAGCTGATTTCGGTTGTCTCTGATTGGGAGCCTTATTTAGGGTAGCCATAGGCTCTCATTGGTTGTGGGTAATTGTCTATGTAGAACGTTTGTAGCCTGTGTGTGTATGTGCACAACGTTATTTAGCTTCACGATCATTTGTTGTTTTGTTAGTTTGTATTAAGTGTTTCGTGTTTATTTTTCGTCATCTTTATAATAAAAGAAGATGGCTTATTTCCCTGAAGCTGCGTATTGGTCTGATGATCCTTCTCTCCTCTTCCGAGGATGAGGAGAGTGACAGCCTTGACAGAATTACCCACCATAGGACCAAGCGGCATGGAAAGCGGCAACAGGACCTACCTACACAGGATTCATGGACATGGGAGGAGATACTGGATGGTAAGGGGCCGTGGGCTCAACCGGGAGAATATCGCCTTCCTCGTGAAGAGCTGGAGGCAGCTAAAGCCGAGAGGAGGCGATATGAGGAGGCAGCACGGAGACAAGGCTGGAAACCCGTGAGTACAACCCAAAAATTTCTTGGGGGGGGCCTTAAAGGGAGTGTGGCGAAGTCAGGTAGGAAACCTGCGCCTACTCCCTGTACTTACCGTGGAGAGCGGGAGTACGGGCAGACACCGTGTTACGCAGTAGAGCGCACGGTGTCTCCTGTACGAGTGCATAGCCCGGTTCGGTACATTTCAGCTCCACGTATCGGCCGGGCTAGACTGAGCGTTGAGCCGTATGTCATGAAGCCGGCCCAACGCATCTGGTCACCAGTGCGTCTCCTCGGGCCGGCGTACATGGCACCAGCCTTACGCATGGTGTCCCCGGTTCGCCTACATAGGCCGGTGCGGGTTATTCCACCTCCCCGCACTGGTCAGGCGACGGGGAGCATACAACCAGGTAAGGTTGGGCAGGCTCGGCGTTCAAGGGAGCCAGTACGCCTGCACGGTCCTGTATTTCCGGCGCCACCTCCCCGCCCCAACCCAGTACCACCAGTGCCTCCTCCACGCACTAGCTATATGGTGCGTGTCTCCAGCCCTTTACCACCAGTGTCTAAACCACGCACCAAGCCTCCTGTGTGTCCCCAGAGTCCTGTGCGTCCTGTTGCTGCTCCCCGCACTAGCCCTGAGATGCGTGTCCCCAGCCCGGTGCCACCAGTCCCGGCACCACGCACCAGGCCTACAGTGCGCCTCAGCCGGCAGGAGTCTGCCGTCTGCACAGCGATGACTGAACTGCCCGTCTGCCAAGCGCCATCTGAGCCATCCGTCTCCCCAGCGCCATCTGAGCCATCCGTCTGCAATGAGCCTGCAAAGCCGCCCGTCTGCCATGAGCCTGCAAAGCCGCCCGTCTGCCATGAGCCCACTGAGCCGTCCGCCAGACAGGAGCCGCTAGAGCCGCCAGCCAGACAGGAGCCGCTAGAGCCGTCCGTCAGACAGGATCTGCCAGAGCCGCCAACCAGACAGGATCTGCCAGAGCCGCCAACCAGACAGGATCTGCCAGAGCCGCCAACCAGACAGGAGCAGCCAGATCAGTCAGCCAGCCATGAGCAGCCAGATCCGTCAGCTAGCCATGAGCAGCCAGATCCGTCAGCTAGCCATGAGCAGCCAGATCCGTCAGCTAGCCATGAGCAGCCAGATCCGTCAGCTAGCCATGAGCAGCCAGATCCGTCAGCTAGCCATGAGCAGCCAGATCCGTCAGCTAGCCATGAGCAGCCAGATCCGTCAGCTAGCCATGAGCAGCCAGATCCGTCAGCTAGCCATGAGCAGCCAGATCCGTCAGCTAGCCATGAGCAGCCAGATCCGTCAGCTAGCCATGAGCAGCCAGATCCGTCAGCCAGCCATGAGCAGCCAGATCCGTCAGCCAGCCATGAGCAGCCAGATCCGTCAGCCAGCCATGAGCAGTCAGATCAGTCAGCCAGCCATGAGCAGCCAGATCAGTCAGCCAGCCATGAGCAGCCAGATCAGTCAGCCAGCCATGAGCAGCCAGATCAGTCAGCCAGCCATGAGCAGCCAGATCCGTTAGCCAGCCATGAGCAGCCAGATCTGTCAGCCAGCCATGGGCCGTCCCTCAGTCCGGAGCTGCAGTCCCTCAGTCCGGAGCTGCAGTCCCTCAGTCCGGAGCTGCAGTCCCTCAGTCCGGAGCTGCAGTCCCTCAGTCCGGAGCTGCCATTCCTCAGTCCGGAGCTGCCATTCCTCAGTCCGGAGCTGCCCCTTACCCTGGTGCTGCCCCTTACCCTGGTGCTGCCCCTTACCCTGGTGCTGCCCCTTACCCTGGTACTGCCCCTTACCCTGGTACTGCCCCTGACCCTGGTACTGCCCCTTACCCTGGTACTGGCCCTTAGTCCGGAGCTGTCCCTTAGTCCGGAGCTGCCCCTTAATGCAATGGGGTTAATGTGGAGAGGGGTCATTTTGAAGAAGCTAAGGAGGTGGTTAGGGACTGTGGTGACGTGGGGACCACGACCAGAGCCGGAGCCGCCACCGTGGATGGAAGCCCACCCAGACCCTCCCCTAGACTGTGTAATGGTGCGCCCGGAGTTCGCACCTTAAGGGGGGGGTTATGTCACGCCCTGGCCTTAGTATTCTTTGTTTTCTTTATTATTTTAGTTAGGTCAGGGTGTGACATGGGGAATGTTTGTGTTTTGTTGGTTTTGGGTGTTTTTTATGGTAAAGGGGTTGTTGTATAGTATATGGGTTTGTGTGGAGTACATGTGTCTAGTGTTGTCTATGTATGTTTAGTGGTCTAGGAGAGTCTATGGTTACCTGAATGAGTTCCCAATTAGAGACAGCTGATTTCGGTTGTCTCTGATTGGGAGCCTTATTTAGGGTAGCCATAGGCTCTCATTGGTTGTGGGTAATTGTCTATGTAGAACGTTTGTAACCTGTGTGTGTATGTGCACAACGTTATTTAGCTTCACGATCATTTGTTGTTTTGTTAGTTTGTATTAAGTGTTTCGTGTTTATTTTTCGTCATCTTTATAATAAAAGAAGATGGCTTATTTTCCAAGTGCTGCGTTTTGGTCCGTCAATCCGCCACATGATCGTGACAAATATGGACAGGTTCAGAAATGATTTATCATTCCTTGACCCCAAAACAGTGCCATATAGTTTCTGAATTCAATTCAATTATATGCATTTCAAATCTCTAAGTAGAGCCTTTTGGCCCCAATGATAAGAATACATTGATTCCAGTGTATGGTCAGTTCAACACCATTCACTCAGTAGCAGGGCTATAGCACAGGGCACCAGACTGCAGGTAGGTACTAATGACTCTGTTGAACACTTACATGACCCACTAGAGATGGTTATTAGCTAGTTATTACACATTTTTGTGTGTGTGTGTGTGTGTGTGTGTGTGTGTGTGTTATTGACTGATTTATTAAACAGTTCTCTGGCATCCCAGCACATATCTACAAGAGGCAGAGGGAATGTCTGATAATGCCCCCAATGATGTACTATTAGAGCTCAGCCAGCCATCCATCTCCTACAATGAATGACATCCGTTTGTCTGCGACACATCCATCCACTGTGTGTTTCCTCCTACCTTAATGGAGTGATTTGATTGGTCTGTTTTAACACACACAGCGACAGCAGCTGTTGTCTGCTGGTTGACTACTCTGATGGTGTGAGTGCCACAGTGAGGGCCATCCATCTACATTACAGACAGGCGGGGGTCCTCCCCGTCCCACTGGCTAGCGCTGCTGCTGCTGCTGCTGCACTGTGTGTCTGTGTGTCAGGGCATGACATTAACTTCACTGATTTTTTACTCTTCTGAAAGCTCAAGTCACTTGTCCCCCCACCCAAAAAAAGGTATGTAAGACAATGGGCCAAAACGGTGAGGGGAAATTGTGTTGTACAATGCAAGGAACCACTTCACAAAATAACATTCCTTATTATCACTGGTATTAGCAATGGAAGGCTGCTGCTCTCTGATCCCATGTATTATACACTATCTCTTGCATTGAGCAAGACACTTAACCCCCCACAAAGTAAAATACTGCACTGGTAGGCTACTGTATTAAACACATGTGATCCGTCAAACCTCCATCTAGAGAGCTACTGGGTCTGCAGGCTTTTGATCCAACCCTGCTCAAACGCACCAGAGTCAGCTTATCAATGTCCTGTTGAGCAGCTGCATTTTTACAATGTGGTGTGTTTGAGCAGGGCTGGAGCAAACGTAGTACGCAGCATTGGTTTCATCAACTGTACAAATGTCAAGCCCTGGTGTGTCTGTGTGTGTTTATTCCTACTAAACAATGAAATCTTATTCACTCTCGCAATTTGCATATACTCCAGAATGTTATGAAGAGTGATCAGATGAATTGCAAAGTCCCTCTTTGCCATGCAAATGAACTGAATCCCCCAAAAACATTTCCACTGTATTTCAGCCCTGCCACAAAAGGACCAGCTGACATCATGTCAGTGATTCTCTCGTTAACACAGGTGTGAGTGTTGACGAGGACAAGGCTGGAGATTTCTCTGTCATGCTGATTGAGTTTGAATAACAGACTGGAAGCTTCAAAAGGAGGGTGTTGCTTGGAATCATTGTTCTTACTCTGTCAACCATGGTTACCTGCAAGGAAACACATGACATCATCATTGCGCTTGCACAAAAAAGGGCTTCACAGGCTAGGATATTGCTGCCAGTAAGATTGCACCTATATCAACCATTTATCAGATCATCAAGAACTTCAAGGAGAGCGGTTCAATTGTTGTGAAGAAGGCTTCAGGGCGCCCAAGAAAGTCCAGCAAGCACTAGGACCGTCTCCTAAAGTTGATTCAGCTGCGGGATCGGGGCACCACCAGTACAGAGCTTGCTCAGGAATGGCAGCAGGCAGGTGTGAGTGCATCTGCACGCACAGTGAGGCGAAGACTTTTGGAGGATGGCCAGGTCTCAAGAAGGGCAGCAAAGAAGCCACTTATCTCCAGGAAAAACATCAGGGACAGACTGATATTCTGCAAAAGGTACAGGGATAGGACTGCTGAGGACTGGGGTAAAGTCATTTTCTCTGATGAATCCCCTTTCCGATTGTTTGGGGCATCTGGGAAAAAGCTTGTTCGGAGAAGACAAGGTGAGCGCTACCATCATTCCTGTGTCATGCCAACAGTAAAGCATCCTGAGAACATTCATGTGTGGGGTTTCTTCTCAGCCAAGGGAGTGGGCTCACTCACAATTTTGCCTAAGAACACAGCCATGAATAAAGAATGGTACCAACACATCCTCCGAGAGCAACTTCTCCCAACCATCCAGGAACAGTTTGGTGACAAACAATGCCTTTTCCAGCATGATGGAGCACCTTGCCATAAGGTAAAAGTGATAACTAAGTGGCTCGGGGAACAAAACATCGATATTTTGGGTCCATGGCCAGAAAACTCTCCAGACCGTAATCTTGTGGTTCTCAATGGGCGGGTGGACAAACAAAAACCCACAAATTCTGACAAACTCCAAGCATTGATTATGCAAGAATGGGCTGCCTACAATCAGGATGTGGCCCAGAAGTTAATTGACAACATGCCAGGGCAGATTGCAGAGGTCTTGAAAAAGAAGGGTCAACACTGCAAATATTGACTATTTGCATCAACTTCATGTAATTGTCATTAAAAGCATTTGACACGTATGAAATGCTTGTAATTATACTTCAGTATTCCATAACAACATCTGACAAAAATATCTAAAGACACTGAAGCAGCAAACTTTGTCGAAATTAATATTTGTGTCATTCTCAAAACCTTTGGCCACGACTGTACAGCGGGCCAGCTGCAGACTGCAGACTCCAGTAGCTGCAGGTTAAATCAACATGTTGCCAGGTGTGCCACCGTCAAACAAGCCTAATTAAATTAGCATAAACTCATCAGCATAAAAGAGAAGGGATGGAGGGAAGGAGGGTTGATGAGAAGAGAGGGCTGACTAAGAAGGAGGAGAGAGAGTGAGGGAGAGAGCGAGGGAGGGATGACAAGGGAGGACTGATTAGAAGGGAGGGAAAGAGAAAGGGAAGACTGACGAGGAGAGAGTAGACATGAGAAAGAGGGGGCAGACTATAGAGAGATGAGAGGGAGACGATGGGGAAGAGGAGGAGAGGATGAAGATGAGGTAATAAAGAGAGAGAAGAGGAGGAAGAGGAAGAGGAGGAGAGGAGGACAGGACATGATGAAAAGGGGGAGATCCATCCCTCTATTTCCCTTCCTGAGGCAGGGATCAGTTTGTCAAACATCTGTCTGTGTTCTGTACCTCTCCTTCTCTCATCTTTCTCTCTCTCCCTGTATCTATCTTTCTCAAATGTCCCCACCCTCCCTCCCTGTTTCTTTCCTTCCTTCCTTCCGTCCTCCCTTCCTTCCCCCCCTCACACTGTTTCGGTGCCAATACTATCCACCTGCCGAGAGACAAAAAGAACCTATCCTCTGGGAAGGGGGAGGAAGGAAGAGAGGGGAGGAATGAAGGGATGAAGGGACAGGAGAGAGAGAGTAGAGAAATAGGTGCTGTTAATGGAGAGACAGAGATGGGATATGACATTAAAAAAACAGTGGATATGAGATCAAATGAAGACTGTCTTGGCAGGAGAGAGAGAAAGAGCAACAGAGAGAGAGAGAGAGAACACGTGTGTGTGTGTGTGTGTGTGTGTGTGTGTGTGTGTGTGTGTGTGTGTGTGTGTGTGTGTGTCTGTGTGTGCGTGTGTGTGTTTCTGTCTGCTTGTAAGGGCCATGTGTCTTTCCACCTGTGTGTGTAAGCATGCATATATGTGCCTTTAATATTGTTGAGTGCTGGCGTGCACGTGCAGCACATCTGAGCAGCAGGAGTAATTACAGCAGGGTCTGAAGTGAGTGAACAGAGAGAATGGGTGAGAGCATAAAGGAGGGTTAAGAGGAGAGAGAGAGCACTGTCCGTGCCAGGAAGAGGAGAGGAGGGAGCCGCGGCTAACTTTTCATGACTGGAGATCTGAATAGCTGTCATTTCAGCAGACAGAGCAGGGTACAGAGGGTACACGAGGGAGGGAGGGAGGGAGGGGGGGAGGGAGGGAGGGAGGGATAGAGGGAGGGAGGGAGGGAGGGAGGGAGAGAGGGAAGGAGGGAGGGAGAGAGGGAGGGAGGGAGAGAGGGAGGGATAGAGGGAGGGATAGAGGGAGGGAGGGAGGGAGGGAGGGGGGGAGAGGGGGGAGAGGGGGGAGAGAGGGAGAGAGAGGGAGAGGGAGGGAAGGAGGGAGAGAGGGAGGGATAGAGGGAGGGATAGAGGGAGGGAGGGAGGGAGGGAGCGGGGGAGAGGGAGGGATAGAGGGAGGGAGGGAAGGAGGGAGGGAGGGAGGGATAGAGGGAGGGAGGGAGGGATAGAGGGATAGAGGGAGGGAGGGAGGGATACGAGCTGTGCTGTGCTGTATGTCTCAGCTCTGTCTCCATTCCAATTAGAGCAGTACCACATCACAAACAGGGCTTGTAGGGGGAGTGAACAAAAGCAGGTGCAATGAATATACTCAAATGGATACCATGTAGACTACTACAACACACACACACACACACACACACACACACACACACACACACACACACACACACACACACACACACACACACACACACACACACACACACACACACACACACACACACACACACACACACACACACAGAGACAGAGAGAGAGAGAGAGACCAGAAAAGATTAAAAGCCTTGTCACATAAGTTGACCATAGTGACAGAGGGACAATACTTTGTATCATCCCCTTCTCTTTGTGGAATGGTGGAATGTGGAATGGCGAGGAGAGGGACTGCGGCAACAACAGCAGCCCTCGAAAAACACATGACGCTCTTTCCCTTTACAACCAGTGTGTGTGTGTGGTATGGCCACATGCAGTCCCTCTTCTTTCTTGTCTGCTGCTTCTCTTCCTCTCACTCTCTCTTTCTTCCATTCTCTCTCTGTAGCATCATTTTCATAATCCGTGTTGCATTGCACATGCAGTCCCTTTTATCCCTTCACCAATACCATATTCTCTCGTTCCCCTCTCTCTCTCTCGTTCAGAGCATTAGTGTCATCCTGTCCCCCTCCTCTGCTTTCCTCCTTTCTTTCCCACTCTTCTTCTCTCTTCTCATTGGTGTATATCCAGTTCATCCTCTCTCCCTGATCTTCTCTTCTCCCTCCCTCCCTCCCTCCCTCCCTCCCTCCCTGACTCTCTCTCTCCCTCCCTCCCTCCCTCCCACCCTGACGGTGTTGATTCTATGCCACCCATCTTGCCTCTCTATTTTGTTCTCTCTCTCCCTTTCTTCCTCTCTCCCACTTTCCCTCTTTCTGTCCCCATCATAGTGCTGTTTCAGGCCTTTTCTCCCTCAGCGGTGTGAAATTGGATTAGAATATGGATTTGGAACACGCTGCTCCTCCATGAGAAGGACAGTCATAAAGAAGGACAGTCATAAAGATAAAGCATTGTGATGTCTCGGGGTAAGTGCATGCTCACACACAAGAGGAGAGGAGAGGAGAGGAGAGGAGAGGAGAGGGGTGGGGTAGGGAGGAGAGGGGAGGGGCAGTCTTGAGGAAGAGTAGGGGTACAGAGAGGAGGGAAAAGGGAAAAGTGAAGAGATACATACAGAGAGAGTGGAAAAGAGAGTTCCATTCAAATGAGCTAACCTCCATGTCCTCCTCTTTCTTAACATTTAGAGTGAAAAATCCCAACAGTGAGAGAGCAGAGAATAAACGTGATTGTCTCAAAGACCATGAAATGGGCGTGAAGTGTCAAGTACTAGCCATGTCTGCTGAGAGGGAGGGATTAAAGTGTGTCTCGTAGGGTGTGTGTGTGTGTCTCTTGTATCGCTGAGGATTGCATGTGTGTGTTCTTTCCCTGGTGGAGTGGGAGGGAACACTGCCCGACACACACATTCCATCAAATAAAGGGAGAGTAACACACGCCCGTGGAGCTGGGGCTCTGTCCCCTCAATGAGGATGTAGTTGACTCAGGTGAGGGCTGAAATCATGTTGGGTAAAAGGAACAAGAGTAAGGATTCTGACTTCAGACATCAATGCTCTGAGGGAGAAAGGGAGAGGTACAGGAGAGGGGGCAGAGAGAGGGAGAAAGGGAGAGGTACAGGAGGGGGGGCAGAGAGAGGGAGAAAGGGAGAGGTACAGGAGAGGGGGCAGAGAGAGGGAGAAAGGGAGAGGTACAGGAGAGGGGGCAGAGAGAGGGAGAAAGGGAGAGGTACAGGAGAGGGGGCAGAGAGAGGGAGAAAGGGAGAGGTACAGGAGGGGGGGCAGAGAGAGGGAGAAAGGGAGAGGTACAGGAGAGGGGGCAGAGAGAGGGGGACAATACCAATGGCTTCAGTAACTGCTGCGTGGGGAGAAGGGACCAGGCTTTTTGTTCTGAGCCCATGCTCTCTTTCACTCCCCCTCCCTCGTTCACTCTACCTTGCTTTTGTTGGCCTGAAGAATGGCTAGAGTCCTTTGGGTGCTGTCAGCCATCTGGCGGAGAGACAGAACGGAGAGAAGGAGAGGGACTCACACAGAAACACATATTTATACTGTATATAGTCGACCACACACACACACACACACACACACACACACACACACACACACACACACACACACACACACATCTCAAAACACAGGTCTTTGAATCCACCAAGAGAGACCAGAGAGACTCATAGCAGAACATCGAGGCAATGGGCCTGGTCCATAACTCACTATTCCCATCATCATAGATCAAGTTCAAAGTCTCTTTATTTGCCTTTTACTACAAGGACTTCAGGCCCCTAAATCACCATCAAGTACCATTGAAACAATGGCAAATCTAGACACAAAGGACCACAGACAGACAGATAGATGGCAGACATTGTAAATCTGTGAAAAAGTATGTTCATATACAGTGAATACAGAAGCCAGCCAGGCCAGGCAGAGATAGGATGGCATGCGGGGCTGGGCTGGGATGATACCAGTTGTAATGCCAACGCTACACAGCTACCTGGAAATGGTTTCATCTGAACTCAGAGGGGCTGAGAAAGGGGCAGTTCCACCTGAGTGTGTGTGTGTGTGTGTGTGTGTGTGTGTGTGTGTGTGTGTGTGTGTGTGTGTGTGTGTGTGTGTGTGTGTGTGTGTGTGTGTGTGTGTGTGTGTGTGTGTGTGTGTGTGTGTGTGTGTGTGTGTGTGCTCCGAGGGGGAGCGGTGTTGGGGGGGTGTTAGATGACTAAGTGATAAACTGAGCCTGGGGGACTACAGTGTACTGTAGGAAAGTCAACCTTTTCATGTTACCATGAAACATTCTATCACCTGACAACACCTGGTCTTCCGTCTTCCCTCTCTCCCTCCCCCCTCGCTCTCTCCTTCCCTCTCTCCCTCCCCCCTCGCTCACTCCTTCCCTCTCTCCCTCCCCCCTCGCTCTCTCCTTCCCTCTCTCCCTCCCCCCTCGCTCTCTCCTTCTCTCTCTCCCTCCCCCCTCGCTCTCTCCTTCCCTCCCTCCCTCCCTCCCTCTCTCCCTCTCTCCCTTCATTTCTCTCCCTCACCCTTCGCTCTCTCCCTCCCCCTTCGCTCTCTCCTTCCCTCTCTCCCTCCCTCCCCTCTAACTCTCTCCCTCCCTCTCTCCGTCCCCCCTCTCTCCCTCCCCCCTCGCTCTCTCCTTCCCTTTCTCCCTCCCCCCTCGCTCTCTCCTTCTCTCTCTCCATCCCTCTCTCTGTCCCTCCATATTTTGTTCTCTCCATCTCTTTTTCTCTCTCCATCGCTCCATCAAGGTTATCACCAAGAACTCTAAGGTCCAGCTGTGTTCACAGTGTCTCTACAGTAGTATCCCTGTAGTAATATTATACTATAGTAAAAGCTCATTTATTCCACTCTTTACTATTGTGAAGAAGACAATGGCGTCTTTAATATGGTAATTATATCAAATAATACACAGAATTCACATACTTTCTCATATGAATAAAATAATATACCAAGGATATTCTTCCACTAAAATGGGAGTTGAATAAAAGGCGTTTATATTTTTCTATGCTATGTACATTTTCTCCGGGCTCATGAGAAAAGGTACAAAGTTCCAATGCAGAAGACTACATAACCGTTTCATCCTATAAGGCAACATGGAACCATGTTATTATTCAATAGGGCACTAACTAGGGGTCCACTTGGGATGCAGAAGTGTGTAATGGTAGCGGTGTGTGTAATGTGGGATGACACCGTCGTCAGGGACCAGAGGCTTTAGGCTCATCAGCTACAAATTGACTCTAATGCTTCCACCGTCCCTCTTTAACCCGACTTATGCACATTCACTCAATTATTCACATCTCTCCCCCTTTCCCTCTCTCATTCGTTCTCTCCACTGGGGCCGTTCAGCAGCAACCCAGTCTGCCAGCCTCCCTGTCTCTCCTTCATATCCCTCTCCTTTCCTCTTTTTTCTCTGGTCATCACTGGTTAGTCACCAGCTGCTAAATGCTACTTTTCAATTACAATCTTGTCTGAAGATGATGATGTCCATATCAACCAGTTAAACCAGTCCTAGATGACTGTTATCCAGGTTGTATGGGACTGGGGAGACAATCATTCCCATCCCATCCATTCACCATCCCCATCTCCCCATGAAGACCTAGCCATTATCCACAATACCTCTCCAATTCCACATTCCCACATAGACGTACATTAAATAGATTATATCTAATTCTATGCATTCCCAGCATCCTGAAACATGATCTACAGCCCTTTCTGCATACTGTACTAACCCTGCTATTAGAATCCCTGGTGTTCTCAAACGATCTGTTCTCAAATCTGCTATTAGAATCCCTGGTGTTCTCAAACGGTCTGTTCTCAAATCTGCTATTAGAATCCCTGGTGTTCTCAAACGATCTGTTCTCAAATCTGCTATTAGAATCCCTGGTGTTCTCAAACGGTCTGTTCTCAAATCTGCTATTAGAATCCCTGGTGTTCTCAAACGATCTGTTCTCAAATCTGCTATTAGAATCCCTGGTGTTCTCAAACGGTCTGTTCTCAAATCTGCTATTAGAATCCCTGGTGTTCTCAAACGATCTGTTCTCAAATCTGCTATTAGAATCCCTGGTGTTCTCAAACGATCTGTTCTCAAATCTGCTATTAGAATCCCTGGTGTTCTCAAACGATCTGTTCTCAAATCTGCTATTAGAATCCCTGGTGTTCTCAAACGATCTGTTCTCAAATCTGCTATTAGAATCCGTGGTGTTCTCAAACGGTCTGTTCTCAAATCTGCTATTAGAATCCCTGGTGTTCTCAAACGATCTGTTCTCAAATCTGCTATTAGAATCCCTGGTGTTCTCAAACGATCTGTTCTCAAATCTGCTATTAGAATCCCTGGTGTTCTCAAACGATCTGTTCTCAAATCTGCTATTAGAATCCGTGGTGTTCTCAAACGGTCTGTTCTCAAATCTGATATTAGAATCCCTGGTGTTCTCAAACGATCTGTTCTCAAATCTGCTATTAGAATCCCTGGTGTTCTCAAACGATCTGTTCTCAAATCTGCTATTAGAATCCCTGGTATTCTCAAACGATCTGTTCTCAAATCTGCTATTAGAATCTCTGGTGTTCTCAAACGATCTGTTCTCAAATCTGCTATTAGAGTCCCTGGTGTTCTCAAACGGTCTGTTCTCAAATCTGCTATTAGAATCCCTGGTGTTCTCAAACGATCTGTTCTCAAATCTGCTATTAGAATCCCTGGTGTTCTCAAACGGTCTGTTCTCAAATCTGCTATTAGAATCCCTGGTGTTCTCAAACGATCTGTTCTCAAATCTGCTATTAGAATCCCTGGTGTTCTCAAACGGTCTGTTCTCAAATCTGCTATTAGAATCCCTGGTGTTCTCAAACGATCTGTTCTCAAATCTGCTATTAGAATCCCTGGTGTTCTCAAACGGTCTGTTCTCAAATCTGCTATTAGAATCCCTGGTGTTCTCAAACGATCTGTTCTCAAATCTGCTATTAGAATCCCTGGTGTTCTCAAACGATCTGTTCTCAAATCTGCTATTAGAATCCCTGGTGTTCTCAAACGGTCTGTTCTCAAATCTGCTATTAGAATCCCTGGTGTTCTCAAACGATCTGTTCTCAAATCTGCTATTAGAATCCCTGGTGTTCTCAAACGGTCTGTTCTCAAATCTGCTATTAGAATCCCTGGTGTTCTCAAACGATCTGTTCTCAAATCTGCTATTAGAATCCCTGGTGTTCTCAAACGATCTGTTCTCAAATCTGCTATTAGAATCCCTGGTGTTCTCAAACGATCTGTTCTCAAATCTGCTATTAGAATCCCTGGTGTTCTCAAACGATCTGTTCTCAAATCTGCTATTAGAATCCCTGGTGTTCTCAAACGATCTGTTCTCAAATCTGCTATTAGAATCCCTGGTGTTCTCAAACGGTCTGTTCTCAAATCTGCTATTAGAATCCCTGGTGTTCTCAAACGATCTGTTCTCAAATCTGCTATTAGAATCCCTGGTGTTCTCAAACGATCTGTTCTCAAATCTGCTATTAGAATCCCTGGTGTTCTCAAACGGTCTGTTCTCAAATCTGCTATTAGAATCCGTGGTGTTCTCAAACGGTCTGTTCTCAAATCTGATATTAGAATCCCTGGTGTTCTCAAACGATCTGTTCTCAAATCTGCTATTAGAATCCCTGGTGTTCTCAAACGATCTGTTCTCAAATCTGCTATTAGAATCCCTGGTGTTCTCAAACGATCTGTTATCAAATCTGCTATTAGAATCCCTGGTGTTCTCAAACGGTCTGTTCTCAAATCTGCTATTAGAATCCCTTGTGTTCTCAAACGATCTGTTCTCAAATCTGCTATTAGAATCCCTGGTGTTCTCAAACGGTCTGTTCTCAAATCTGCTATTAGAATCCCTGGTGTTCTCAAACGATCTGTTCTCAAATCTGCTATTAGAATCCCTGGTGTTCTCAAACGGTCTGTTCTCAAATCTGCTATTAGAATCCCTGGTGTTCTCAAACGATCTGTTCTCAAATCTGCTATTAGAATCCCTGGTGTTCTCAAACGGTCTGTTCTCAAATCTGCTATTAGAATCCCTGGTGTTCTCAAACGATCTGTTCTCAAATCTGCTATTAGAATCCCTGGTGTTCTCAAACGATCTGTTCTCAAATCTGCTATTAGAATCCCTGGTGTTCTCAAACGATCTGTTCTCAAATCTGCTATTAGAATCCCTAGTGTTCTCAAACGATCTGTTCTCAAATCTGCTATTAGAATCCCTGGTGTTCTCAAACGGTCTGTTCTCAAATCTGCTATTAGAATCCCTGGTGTTCTCAAACGGTCTGTTCTCAAATCTGCTATTAGAATCCCTGGTGTTCTCAAACGGTCTGTTCTCAAATCTGCTATTCCAAAGATAATCAGCTAAATGAGCTGATCTAATTGAATCCATGCTGGGGTGGGATTTTCCTTTTGTCCTCTCTGAGGGAGCTTAACGCTACACCTCCATCCATCCATTCAGAGGGATGAAGGAATAAACATATGGGGGGGGGGATGTGAAGGTCACACCGAGGTGAAAGGAAATTGAGAGAAGAGACTTAAAGAGAGTGGGGGGGTGGCGGATCTCTAGGGCTCTAGGGGGAACAGGTTATCAAAAAACCCCAGTCTCTGATGCACCGCTACATCACAGAGCTGAAGCATGTTCTGGATGTGAAGAGAGGAAAGAGACACTAGCCAAGTACACACACACACACACACACACACACACACACACACACACACACACACACACACACACACACACACACCAAAGAGTGTCAATGTCACATCTAAAGGGACATGCTGTGCCTGGTGAATCCTAATGACTGAACACACTGAATCATACATATTTAACAAGCAAATGGAAGTCGATGAGTCCTATGCTGACATGACTTACATGTTCGTGTCTGGTATATAAAAAGGTAAGATATAAGCAAATGAAGTGAACTGTTAACTGTCACAAAACAATAACTATTCAGACCTTAGGTTGAGAAGCACAGCAGCTCTAACTCTGACTACAAAGAGAAGCCAAATCTTCTTATCTTTCCTCTTTAACTCCTCTGAGCCAGGCAAGAGGAAAAACAGTACCACGATGATGATTCATGGGAAGTGTAGTTTAGACAGTGATATTGGCTGTGTCATCTTTTATGGATTGGCTTATATTAGGCATTATGGAGCTCTATAGATGAGAGACAGACTCCAACTCCAAAAGGAGAGGGAAGAAGAGAGTGAAATAGAAAGAGAGAGAAAGAAAGAGAAAGGAAGACAGAGAGAGAGAGAGAGATACGTCAACAGTAACCTTGGTAAAATACCCTGCATTATCATTAACAGCAGACTCGTACATTTCCTCAATGAACACAATGTACTGAGCAAATGTCAAATTGGCTTTTTACCAAATTACCGTACAACAGACCATGTATTCACCCTACACACCCTAATTGACAACCAAACAAACCAAAACAAAGGCAAAGTCTTCTCATGCTTTGTTGATTTCAAAAAAGCCTTTGACTCAATTTGGCATGAGGGTCTGCTATACAAATTGATGGAAAGTGGTGTTGGGGGTAAAACATACGACATTATAAAATCCATGTACACAAACAACAAGTGTGCGGTTAAAATTGGCAAAAAACACACACATTTCTTCACACAGGGTCGTGGGGTGAGACAGGGATGCAGCTTAAGCCCCACCCTCTTCAACATATATATCAACGAATTGGCGCGGGCACTAGAACAGTCTGCAGCACCCGGTCTCACCCTACTAGAATCCGAAGTCAAATGTCTACTGTTTGCTGATGATCTGGTGCTTCTGTCACCAACCAAGGAGGGCCTACAGCAGCACCTAGATCTTCTGCACAGATTCTGTCAGACCTGGGCCCTGACAGTAAATCTCAGTAAGACCAAAATAATGGTGTTCCAAAAAAGGTCCAGTCGCCAGGACCACAAATTCCATCTAGACACCGTTGCCCTAGAGCACACAAAAAACTATACATACCTCGGCCTAAACATCAGCACCACAGGTAACTTCCACAAAGCTGTGAACGATCTGAGAGACAAGGCAAGAAGGGCATTCTATGCCATCAAAAGGAACATAAATTTCAACATACCAATCAGGATCTGGCTAAAAATACTTGAATCAGTCATAGAGCCCATTGCCCTTTATGGTTGTGAGGTCTGGGGTCCGCTCACCAACCAAGATTTCACAAAATGGGGCAAACACCAAATTGAGACTCTGCATGCAGAATTCTGCAAAAATATCCTCCGTGTACAACGCAGAACACCAAATAATGCATGCAGAGCAGAATTAGGCTGATACCCACTAATTATCAAAATCCAGAAAAGAGCCGTTAAATTCTACAACCACCTAAAAGGAAGCGATTCCCAAACCTTCCATAACAAAGCCATCACCTACAGAGAGATGAACCTGGAGAAGAGTCCCCTAAGCAAGCTGGTCCTAGGGCTCTGTTCACAAACACAAACACACCCCACAAAGCCCCAGGACAACAGCACAATTAGACCCAACCAAATCATGAGAAAACAAAAAGATAATTACTTGACACATTGGAAAGAATTAACAAAAAAACAGAGCAAACTAGAATGCTATTTGGCCCTAAACAGAGAGTACACAGTGGCAGAATACCTGACCACTGTGACTGACCCAAACTTAAGGAAAGCTTTGACTATGTACAGACTCAGTGAGCATAGCCTTGCTATTGAGAAAGGCCGCCGTAGGCAGACATGGCTCTCAAGAGAAGACAGGCTATGTGCACACTGCCCACAAAATGAGGTGGAAACCGAGCTGCACTTCCTAACCTCCTGCCCAATGTATGACCATATTAGAGACAGATATTTCCCTCAGATCACACAGATCCACAAAGAATTCGCAAACAAATCCAATTTTGATAAACTCCCATATCTACTGGGTGAAATTCCACAGTGTGCCATCACAGCAGCAAGATTTGTGACCTGTTGCCACAAGAAAAGGGCAACCAGTGAAAAACAAACACCATTGTAAATACAACCCATATTTATGCTTACTTATTTTAACTTGTGTGCTTTAACCATTTGTACATTGTTACAACACTGTATATATTTAATATGACACTCGTAATGTCTTTATTGTTTTGAAACTTCTGTATGTGTAATGTTTACTGTTAATTAGTTTTGTTTGTTTCACTTTTGTTTATTGTCTACCTCATTTGCTTTGGCAATGTTAACACATGTTTCCCATGCCAATAAAGCCCATTGAATTGAATTTAATTGAAATTGAATTGAGAGAGAGAGAGAGCGAGAGAGAGAGCGAGAGAGAGAGAGAGAGAGAGAGAGAGAGCGAGAGAGAGAGAGAGCGAGAGAGAGAGAGAGAGAGAGAGAGAGAGAGAGCGAGAGAGAGAGAGAGAGAGAGAGAGAGAGAGAGAGAGAGAGAGAGAGAGAGAGCGAGAGAGAGAGAGAGAGAGAGAGAGAGAGAGAGAGAGAGAGCGAGAGCGAGAGAGAGAGAGAGAGAGAGAGAGAGCGAGAGAGCGAGAGAGCGAGAGAGCGAGAGAGCGAGAGAGCGAGAGAGCGAGAGAGAGCGAGAGAGCGAGAGAGCGAGAGAGAGCGAGAGAGAGCGAGAGAGAGCGAGAGAGAGCGAGAGAGAGCGAGAGAGAGCGAGAGAGCGAGAGAGAGCGAGAGAGAGCGAGAGAGAGCGAAAGAGCGAGAGAGCGAGAGAGAGAGAGAGAGAGAGAGAGAGAGAGAGAGAGAGAGAGTTAGAGAGCGAGAGAAGAAGAGAGAGAGAGCGAGAGAGTTAGAGAGCGAGAGAAGAAGAGAGAGAGAGAGAGAGAGATCTAAGATGATGTGACAGGTTATGTTAGTATGCATTGGCTGGTTTAAAGCATGAGTGTTCTGTGCTGGGAGCTAATAAAGTGTTTAGAAGTACTGCAGTACCAGTGGAGACCAGTCATCAGCTGGAGCAATGCTTCAACCCTGACACACACACACACACACACATGCATGGAGATGCACACACATCAAGTGACACACAGTCGGAAACACACCATAGACACACAAACACATGAATGCAGAGACAAAAGCACACACAAAAATACATATATATAAACAAACACACACAGAGAGAGAAACAGAGAGAGAAGAACAGAGAGAGAAGAACAGAGAGAGAGAAAACGGACAACATGTCTATGTTCATCAACATCTCAATAAGAACCAGTAGAGGGTAGCAGGCTATTTAAACCCATGTTCCTCCTGTCAAATGCAGACATAGACACTCTGAGCTGTGAACCAAACAACCTCTAAACTGATTCACTATGGGATAGACACTCTGAGCTGTGAACCAAACAACCTCTAAACTGATTCACTATGGGATAGACACTCTGAGCTGTGAACCAAACAACCTCTAAACTGATTCACTATGGGATATACACTAAGCTGTGAACCAAACAACCTCTAAACTGATTCACTACGGGATAGACACTCTGAGCTGTGAACCAAACAACCTCTAAACTGATTCACTATGGGATAGACACTCTGAGCTGTGAACCAAACAACCTCTAAACTGATTCACTATGGGATATACACTAAGCTGTGAATCAAACAACCTCTAAACTGATTCACTATGGGATATACACTAAACTGTGAACCAAACAACCTCTAAACTGATTCACTATGGGATATACACTAAGCTGTGAACCAAACAACCTCTAAACTGATTCACTACGGGATAGACACTCTGAGCTGTGAACCAAACAACCTCTAAACTGATTCACTATGGGATAGACACTCTGAGCTGTGAACCAAACAACCTCTAAACTGATTCACTATGGGATATACACTAAGCTGTGAATCAAACAACCTCTAAACTGATTCACTATGGGATATACACTAAGCTGTGAACCAAACAACCTCTAAACTGATTCACTATGGGATAGACACTCTGAGCTTTGAACCAAACAGCTTCTAAACTGATTCACTATGGGATAGACACTAAGCTGTGAACCAAACAACCTCTAAACTGATTCACTATGGGATAGACACTCTAAGCTGTGAACCAAACAACCTCTAAACTGATTCACTATGGGATAGACACTCTGAGCTTTGAACCAAACAGCTTCTAAACTGATTCACTATGGGATATACACTAAGCTGTGAACCAAACAACCTCTAAACTAATTCACTATGGGATAGACACTCTGAGCTGTGAACCAAACAATCTCCAAACTGATTCACTACGGGATAGACACTCTGAGCTGTGAACCAAACAACCTCTAAACTGATTCACTATGGGATAGACACTAAGCTGTGAACCAAAGAACTTCAAATTGATTCACTTGGTATGCTAGACCCTCAGTCAAATATTTGATCTTAACCTCAAGCAAATATTGCACAGCCAGTGTAATAATCAACAGGCTCTCACAGTCTGCAGAATCAGACGTCCAAACCCATGACTATAAATGTCAAAATTCAAAGGTTAAATGTAGTCACTCTGAATGGTTAAGTTAAGGGTTAAGGTTTGGGATAGGGTTAAAACCAAAACAATTCCACAGTTAGGTTGAGACATTCATTGTGAAAAGTTAAAGACAGGAATTTAGATGACTAGTAGGTCTTTTTTAAACCTGAGGCTTTGGGCTGGATGTGTCAATGTGTTTTCATACATAATCTATGAGAAGTCTTACCTCCATTAGTCACAAAATCCATCATTTGAAAGAGACTGTTTTTTCTGGAAGCTGTTCAGCCCTTCGCCATTTGAGTGACAGCTAGCAAGGCAGAACGAGAGAAAGAGCAATGACATGGTGCACATATCTGCACATATGTGACGTAGTACGCAATTCTCAGAACTACTGGCTAAAAATAATAAAAGTTGCCAGAGAATGTCTTTAAGGGTAAAGGTTGGGGATAGGGTTGTCAAGCACTGGGACTGAACAGTCTACCCTCGGTGATTAACGCCCATTCACCATCCCAGTCCACAACACCCCAGCAAAACCCAAGCCTCCCTGATAGTAATAGCGCCCACCTTCCTTCTGCTAACAATCAAACACTCTTACAAAATCAGCATGTTTCTCAAATAAGCTTTCTGTAATCTCTCTGTGTGTGTGTGTGTGTGTGTGTGTGTGTGTGTGTGTGTGTGTGTGTGTGTGTGTGTGTGTGTGTGTGTGTGTGTGTGTGTGTGTGTGTGTGTGTGTGTGTGTGTTTGTATGTGTCTGTGTGTGTGTGTGTGTGTGCGTGCGTGCGTGCGTGCGTGCGTGTGTGTACATGTGTTTGTGTGTACATGTGTTTGTGTGTACATGTGTTTGCCTGTATGCTGAATCTTTTGTCTGTCTGCGTTTGGTTACTGTTTACATTGGCCTACAGCCTAGAACTCAAATCCCTGTTATTGATTCATGTCAACCCAAATTACTCGCACTAAAGAATAAAGAGTCGCACACTCCATCTATAAACTATAAAAATAAAGAGTCACACACTCCATCTATAAACTATCAAAATAAAGAGTCACACACTCCATCTATAAACTATCAAAATAAAGAGTCACACACTCCATCTATAAACTATCAAAATAAAGAAAGTCACACACTCCATCTATAAACTATCAAAATAAAGAAAGTCACACACTCCGTCTTTAAACTATCAAAATAAAGAAAGTCACACACTCCGTCTATAAACTATCAAAATAAAGAGTCACACACTCCATCTATAAACTATCAAAATAAAGAGTCACACACTCCATCTATAAACTATCAAAATAAAGAAAGTCACACACTCCGTCTATAAACTATCAAAATAAAGAAAGTCACACACTCCGTCTATAAACTATCAAAATAAAGAGTCACACACTCCATCTATAAACTATCAAAATAAAGAAAGTCACACACTCCATCTATAAACTATCAAAATAAAGAAAGTCACACACTCCATCTATAAACTATCAAAATAAAGAAAGTCACACACTCCATCTATAAACTATCAAAATAAAGAAAGTCCCACACTCCATCTATAAACTATCAAAATAAAGAAAGTCACACACTCCATCTATAAACTATCAAAATAAAGAAAGTCACACACTCCATCTATAAACGATCAAAATAAAGAAAGTCACACACTCCATCTATAAACTATCAAAATAAAGAGTCACACACTCCATCTATAAACTATCAAAATAAAGAGTCACACACTCCATCTATAAACTATCAAAATAAAGAAAGTCACACACTCCATCTATAAACTATCAAAATAAAGAAAGTCACACACTCCATCTATAAACTATCAAAATAAAGAAAGTCACACACTCCATCTATAAACTATCAAAATAAAGAAAGTCACACACTCCATCTATAAACTATCAAAATAAAGAAAGTCACACACTCCGTCTATAAACTATCAAAAGAAAGAAAGTCACACACTCCATCTATAAACTATCAAAATAAAGTCACACACTCCATCTATAAACTATCAAAATAAAGAGTCACACACTCCATCTATAAACTATCAAAATAAAGAAAGTCACACACTCCATCTATAAACTATCAAAATAAAGAAAGTCCCACACTCCATCTATAAACTATCAAAATAAAGAAAGTCACACACTCCATCTATAAACTATCAAAATAAAGAAAGTCACACACTCCATCTATAAACTATCAAAATAAAGAAAGTCACACACTCCATCTATAAACTATCAAAATAAAGAAAGTCACACACTCCATCTATAAACTATCAAAATAAAGAAAGTCACACACTCCATCTATAAACTATCAAAATAAAGAAAGTCACACACTCCATCTATAAACTATCAAAATAAAGAAAGTCACACACTCCATCTATAAACTATCAAAATAAAGAAAGTCACACACTCCATCTATAAACTATCAAAATAAAGAAAGTCACACACTCCATCTATAAACTATCAAAATAAAGAAAGTCACACACTCCATCTATAAACTATCAAAATAAAGAAAGTCACACACTCCATCTATAAACTATCAAAATAAAGTCACACACTCCATCTATAAACTATCAAAATAAAGAGTCACACACTCCATCTATAAACTATCAAAATAAAGAAAGTCACACACTCCATCTATAAACTATCAAAATAAAGAAAGTCCCACACTCCATCTATAAACTATCAAAATAAAGAGTCACACACTCCATCTATAAACTATCAAAATAAAGAAAGTCACACACTCCATCTATAAACTATCAAAATAAAGAAAGTCACACACTCCATCTATAAACTATCAAAATAAAGAGTCACACACTCCATCTATAAACTATCAAAATAAAGAGTCACACACTCCATCTATAAACTATCAAAATAAAGAAAGTCACACACTCCATCTATAAACTATCAAAATAAAGAAAGTCACACACTCCATCTATAAACTATCAAAATAAAGAAAGTCACACACTCCATCTATAAACTATCAAAATAAAGAAAGTCACACACTCCATCTATAAACTATCAAAATAAAGAAAGTCACACACTCCGTCTATAAACTATCAAAAGAAAGAAAGTCACACACTCCATCTATAAACTATCAAAATAAAGTCACACACTCCATCTTTAAACTATCAAAATAAAGAGTCACACACTCCATCTATAAACTATCAAAATAAAGAAAGTCACACACTCCATCTATAAACTATCAAAATAAAGAGTCACACACTCCATCTATAAACTATCAAAATAAAGAAAGTCACAAACTCCGTCTATAGACTATCAAAATAAAGAAAGTCACACACTCCGTCTATAAACTATCAAAATAAAGAGTCACACACTCCATCTATAAACTATCAAAATAAAGAAAGTCACACACTCCATCTATAAACTATCAAAATAAAGAAAGTCACACACTCCATCTATAAACTATCAAAATAAAGAAAGTCACACACTCCATCTATAAACTATCAAAAGAAAGAAAGTCACACACTCCATCTATAAACTATCAAAATAAAGTCACACACTCCATCTATAAACTATCAAAATAAAGAGTCACACACTCCATCTATAAACTATCAAAATAAAGAAAGTCACACACTCCATCTATAAACTATCAAAATAAAGAGTCACACACTCCATCTATAAACTATCAAAATAAAGAAAGTCACACACTCCGTCTATAGACTATCAAAATAAAGAAAGTCACACACTCCGTCTATAAACTATCAAAATAAAGAGTCACACACTCCATCTATAAACTATCAAAATAAAGAAAGTCACACACTCCATCTATAAACTATCAAAATAAAGAAAGTCACACACTCCATCTATAAACTATCAAAATAAAGAAAGTCACACACTCCATCTATAAACTATCAAAATAAAGAAAGTCACACACTCCATCTATAAACTATCAAAATAAAGAAAGTCACACACTCCATCTATAAACTATCAAAATAAAGAAAGTCACACACTCCATCTATAAACTATCAAAATAAAGAAAGTCACACACTCCATCTATAAACTATCAAAATAAAGAAAGTCACACACTCCATCTATAAACTATCAAAATAAAGAAAGTCACACACTCCATCTATAAACTATCAAAATAAAGAGTCACACACTCCATCTATAAACTATCAAAATAAAGAAAGTCACAAACTCCGTCTATAAACTATCAAAATAAAGAGTCACACACTCCATCTATAAACTATCAAAATAAAGAAAGTCACACACTCCATCTATAAACTATCAAAATAAAGAAAGTCACACACTCCATCTATAAACTATCAAAATAAAGAAAGTCACACACTCCATCTATAAACTATCAAAATAAAGAAAGTCACACACTCCATCTATAAACTATCAAAATAAAGAAAGTCACACACTCCGTCTATAAACTATCAAAAGAAAGAAAGTCACACACTCCATCTATAAACTATCAAAATAAAGTCACACACTCCATCTTTAAACTATCAAAATAAAGAGTCACACACTCCATCTATAAACTATCAAAATAAAGAAAGTCACACACTCCATCTATAAACTATCAAAATAAAGAGTCACACACTCCATCTATAAACTATCAAAATAAAGAAAGTCACACACTCCGTCTATAGACTATCAAAATAAAGAAAGTCACACACTCCGTCTATAAACTATCAAAATAAAGAGTCACACACTCCATCTATAAACTATCAAAATAAAGAAAGTCACACACTCCATCTATAAACTATCAAAATAAAGAAAGTCACACACTCCATCTATAAACTATCAAAATAAAGAAAGTCACACACTCCATCTATAAACTATCAAAAGAAAGAAAGTCACACACTCCATCTATAAACTATCAAAATAAAGTCACACACTCCATCTATAAACTATCAAAATAAAGAGTCACACACTCCATCTATAAACTATCAAAATAAAGAAAGTCACACACTCCATCTATAAACTATCAAAATAAAGAGTCACACACTCCATCTATAAACTATCAAAATAAAGAAAGTCACACACTCCGTCTATAGACTATCAAAATAAAGAAAGTCACACACTCCGTCTATAAACTATCAAAATAAAGAGTCACACACTCCATCTATAAACTATCAAAATAAAGAAAGTCACACACTCCATCTATAAACTATCAAAATAAAGAAAGTCACACACTCCATCTATAAACTATCAAAATAAAGAAAGTCACACACTCCATCTATAAACTATCAAAATAAAGAAAGTCACACACTCCATCTATAAACTATCAAAATAAAGAAAGTCACACACTCCATCTATAAACTATCAAAATAAAGAAAGTCACACACTCCATCTATAAACTATCAAAATAAAGAAAGTCACACACTCCATCTATAAACTATCAAAATAAAGAAAGTCACACACTCCATCTATAAACTATCAAAATAAAGAAAGTCACACACTCCATCTATAAACTATCAAAATAAAGAGTCACACACTCCATCTATAAACTATCAAAATAAAGAAGTCACACACTCCATCTATAAACTATCAAAATAAAGAAAGTCACACACTCCATCTATAAACTATCAAAATAAAGAAAGTCACACACTCCATCTATAAACTATCAAAATAAAGAAAGTCACACACTCCATCTATAAACTATCAAAATAAAGAAAGTCACACACTCCGTCTATAAACTATCAAAAGAAAGAAAGTCACACACTCCATCTATAAACTATAAAAATAAAGAAAGTCACACACTCCATCTATAAACTATCAAAATAAAGAGTCACACACTCCATCTATAAACTATCAAAATAAAGAAAGTCACACACTCCATCTATAAACTATCAAAATAAAGAAAGTCACACACTCCATCTATAAACTATCAAAATAAAGAGTCACACACTCCATCTATAAACTATCAAAATAAAGAGTCACACACTCCATCTATAAACTATCAAAATAAAGAAAGTCACACACTCCATCTATAAACTATCAAAATAAAGAAAGTCACACACTCCATCTATAAACTATCAAAATAAAGAAAGTCACACACTCCATCTATAAACTATCAAAATAAAGAAAGTCACACACTCCATCTATAAACTATCAAAATAAAGAGTCACACACTCCATCTATAAACTATCAAAATAAAGAAAGTCACACACTCCATCTATAAACTATCAAAATAAAGAAAGTCACACACTCCATCTATAAACTATCAAAATAAAGAGTCACACACTCCATCTATAAACTATCAAAATAAAGAGTCACACACTCCATCTATAAACTATCAAAATAAAGAAAGTCACACACTCCATCTATAAACTATCAAAATAAAGAAAGTCACACACTCCATCTATAAACTATCAAAATAAAGAAAGTCACACACTCCATCTATAAACTATCAAAATAAAGAGTCACACACTCCATCTATAAACTATCAAAATAAAGAAAGTCACACACTCCATCTATAAACTATCAAAAGAAAGAGTCACACACTCCATCTATAAACTATCAAAATAAAGAGTCACACACTCCATCTATAAACTATCAAAATAAAGAAAGTCACACACTCCATCTATAAACTATCAAAATAAAGAAAGTCACACACTCCATCTATAAACTATCAAAATAAAGAAAGTCACACACTCCATCTATAAACTATCAAAATAAAGAAAGTCACACACTCCATCTATAAACTATCAAAATAAAGAGTCACACACTCCATCTATAAACTATCAAAATAAAGAAAGTCACACACTCCATCTATAAACTATCAAAATAAAGAAAGTCACACACTCCATCTATAAACTATCAAAATAAAGAAAGTCACACACTCCATCTATAAACTATCAAATTAAAGAAAGTCACACACTCCATCTATAAACTATCAAAATAAAGAAAGTCACACACTCCATCTATAAACTATCAAAATAAAGAGTCACACACTCCATCTATAAACTATCAAAATAAAGAAAGTCACACACTCCATCTATAAACTATCAAAATAAAGAAAGTCACACACTCCATCTATAAACTATCAAAATAAAGAGTCAAACACTCCATCTATAAACTATCAAAATAAAGAAAGTCACACACTCCATCTATAAACTATCAAAATAAAGAGTCACACACTCCATCTATAAACTATCAAAATAAAGAAAGTCACACACCATCTATAAACTATCAAAATAAAGAGTCACACACTCCATCTATAAACTATCAAAATAAAGAAAGTCACACACTCCATCTATAAACTATCAAAATAAAGAAAGTCACACACTCCATCTATAAACTATCAAAATAAAGTGTCACACACTCCATCTATAAACTATCAAAATAAAGTGTCACACACTCCATCTATAAACTATCAAAATAAAGAGTCACACACTCCATCTATAAACTATCAAAATAAAGAAAGTCACACACTCCATCTATAAACTATCAAAATAAAGAAAGTCACACACTCCATCTATAAACTATCAAAATAAAGAAAGTCACACACTCCATCTATAAACTATCAAATTAAAGAAAGTCACACACTCCATCTATAAACTATCAAAATAAAGAGTCACACACTCCATCTATAAACTATCAAAATAAAGAGTCACACACTCCATCTATAAACTATCAAAATAAAGAAAGTCACACACTCCATCTATAAACTATCAAAATAAAGAAAGTCACACACTCCATCTATAAACTATCAAAATAAAGAAAGTCACACACTCCATCTATAAACTATCAAAATAAAGAGTCACACACTCCATCTATAAACTATCAAAATAAAGAGTCACACACTCCATCTATAAACTATCAAAATAAAGAAAGTCACACACTCCATCTATAAACTATCAAAATAAAGAAAGTCACACACTCCATCTATAAACTATCAAAATAAAGAAAGTCACACACTCCATCTATAAACTATCAAAATAAAGAGTCACACACTCCATCTATAAACTATCAAAATAAAGAAAGTCACACACTCCATCTATAAACTATCAAAATAAAGAAAGTCACACACTCCATCTATAAACTATCAAAATAAAGAGTCACACACTCCATCTATAAACTATCAAAATAAAGAGTCACACACTCATCTATAAACTATCAAAATAAAGAAAGTCACACACTCCATCTATAAACTATCAAAATAAAGAAAGTCACACACTCCATCTATAAACTATCAAAATAAAGAAAGTCACACACTCCGTCTATAAACTATCAAAATAAAGAAAGTCACACACTCCGTCTATAAACTATCAAAAGAAAGAAAGTCACACACTCCATCTATAAACTATCAAAATAAAGAAAGTCACACACTCCATCTATAAACTATCAAAATAAAGAAAGTCACACACTCCATCTATAAACTATCAAAATAAAGAAAGTCACACACTCCATCTATAAACTATCAAAATAAAGAAAGTCACACACTCCATCTATAAACTATCAAATTAAAGAAAGTCACACACTCCATCTATAAACTATCAAAATAAAGAAAGTCACACACTCCATCTATAAACTATCAAAATAAAGAAAGTCACACACTCCATCTATAAACTATCAAAATAAAGAAAGTCACACACTCCATCTATAAACTATCAAAATAAAGAAAGTCACACACTCCATCTATAAACTATCAAAATAAAGAGTCACACACTCCATCTATAAACTATCAAAATAAAGAAAGTCACACACTCCATCTATAAACTATCAAAATAAAGAAAGTCACACACTCCATCTATAAACTATCAAAATAAAGAGTCACACACTCCATCTATAAACTATCAAAATAAAGAAAGTCACACACTCCATCTATAAACTATCAAAAGAAAGAGTCACACACTCCATCTATAAACTATCAAAATAAAGAGTCACACACTCCATCTATAAACTATCAAAATAAAGAAAGTCACACACTCCATCTATAAACTATCAAAATAAAGAAAGTCACACACTCCATCTATAAACTATCAAAATAAAGAAAGTCACACACTCCATCTATAAACTATCAAAATAAAGAAAGTCACACACTCCATCTATAAACTATCAAATTAAAGAAAGTCACACACTCCATCTATAAACTATCAAAATAAAGAAAGTCACACACTCCATCTATAAACTATCAAAATAAAGAGTCACACACTCCATCTATAAACTATCAAAATAAAGAAAGTCACACACTCCATCTATAAACTATCAAAATAAAGAAAGTCACACACTCCATCTATAAACTATCAAAATAAAGAGTCAAACACTCCATCTATAAACTATCAAAATAAAGAAAGTCACACACTCCATCTATAAACTATCAAAATAAAGAGTCACACACTCCATCTATAAACTATCAAAATAAAGAAAGTCACACACCATCTATAAACTATCAAAATAAAGAGTCACACACTCCATCTATAAACTATCAAAATAAAGAAAGTCACACACTCCATCTATAAACTATCAAAATAAAGAAAGTCACACACTCCATCTATAAACTATCAAAATAAAGTGTCACACACTCCATCTATAAACTATCAAAATAAAGTGTCACACACTCCATCTATAAACTATCAAAATAAAGAGTCACACACTCCATCTATAAACTATCAAAATAAAGAAAGTCACACACTCCATCTATAAACTATCAAAATAAAGAAAGTCACACACTCCATCTATAAACTATCAAAATAAAGAAAGTCACACACTCCATCTATAAACTATCAAATTAAAGAAAGTCACACACTCCATCTATAAACTATCAAAATAAAGAGTCACACACTCCATCTATAAACTATCAAAATAAAGAGTCACACACTCCATCTATAAACTATCAAAATAAAGAAAGTCACACACTCCATCTATAAACTATCAAAATAAAGAAAGTCACACACTCCATCTATAAACTATCAAAATAAAGAAAGTCACACACTCCATCTATAAACTATCAAAATAAAGAGTCACACACTCCATCTATAAACTATCAAAATAAAGAGTCACACACTCCATCTATAAACTATCAAAATAAAGAAAGTCACACACTCCATCTATAAACTATCAAAATAAAGAAAGTCACACACTCCATCTATAAACTATCAAAATAAAGAAAGTCACACACTCCATCTATAAACTATCAAAATAAAGAGTCACACACTCCATCTATAAACTATCAAAATAAAGAAAGTCACACACTCCATCTATAAACTATCAAAATAAAGAAAGTCACACACTCCATCTATAAACTATCAAAATAAAGAGTCACACACTCCATCTATAAACTATCAAAATAAAGAGTCACACACTCATCTATAAACTATCAAAATAAAGAAAGTCACACACTCCATCTATAAACTATCAAAATAAAGAAAGTCACACACTCCATCTATAAACTATCAAAATAAAGAAAGTCACACACTCCGTCTATAAACTATCAAAATAAAGAAAGTCACACACTCCGTCTATAAACTATCAAAAGAAAGAAAGTCACACACTCCATCTATAAACTATCAAAATAAAGAAAGTCACACACTCCATCTATAAACTATCAAAATAAAGAAAGTCACACACTCCATCTATAAACTATCAAAATAAAGAAAGTCACACACTCCATCTATAAACTATCAAAATAAAGAAAGTCACACACTCCATCTATAAACTATCAAAATAAAGAAAGTCACACACTCCATCTATAAACTATCAAAATAAAGAGTCACACACTCCATCTATAAACTATCAAAATAAAGAAAGTCACACACTCCATCTATAAACTATCAAAATAAAGAAAGTCACACACTCCATCTATAAACTATCAAAATAAAGAAAGTCACACACTCCATCTATAAACTATCAAAATAAAGAAAGTCACACACTCCATCTATAAACTATCAAAATAAAGAAAGTCACACACTCCATCTATAAACTATCAAAATAAAGAAAGTCACACACTCCATCTATAAACTATCAAAATAAAGAAAGTCACACACTCCATCTATAAACTATCAAAATAAAGAAAGTCACACACTCCATCTATAAACTATCAAAATAAAGAAAGTCACACACTCCATCTATAAACTATCAAAATAAAGAAAGTCACACACTCCATCTATAAACTATCAAAATAAAGAAAGTCACACACTCCATCTATAAACTATCAAAATAAAGAAAGTCACACACTCCATCTATAAACTATCAAAATAAAGAAAGTCACACACTCCATCTATAAACTATCAAAATAAAGAGTCACACACTCCATCTATAAACTATCAAAATAAAGAGTCACACACTCCATCTATAAACTATCAAAATAAAGAAAGTCACACACCATCTATAAACTATCAAAATAAAGAGTCACACACTCCATCTATAAACTATCAAAATAAAGAAAGTCACACACTCCATCTATAAACTATCAAAATAAAGAAAGTCACACACTCTATCTATAAACTATCAAAATAAAGTGTCACACACTCCATCTATAAACTATCAAAATAAAGTGTCACACACTCCATCTATAAACTATCAAAATAAAGAGTCACACACTCCATCTATAAACTATCAAAATAAAGAAAGTCACACACTCCATCTATAAACTATCAAAATAAAGAAAGTCACACACTCCATCTATAAACTATCAAAATAAAGAAAGTCACACACTCCATCTATAAACTATCAAATTAAAGAAAGTCACACACTCCATCTATAAACTATCAAAATAAAGAGTCACACACTCCATCTATAAACTATCAAAATAAAGAGTCACACACTCCATCTATAAACTATCAAAATAAAGAAAGTCACACACTCCATCTATAAACTATCAAAATAAAGAAAGTCACACACTCCATCTATAAACTATCAAAATAAAGAGTCACACACTCCATCTATAAACTATCAAAATAAAGAGTCACACACTCATCTATAAACTATCAAAATAAAGAAAGTCACACACTCCATCTATAAACTATCAAAATAAAGAAAGTCACACACTCCATCTATAAACTATCAAAATAAAGAAAGTCACACACTCCGTCTATAAACTATCAAAATAAAGAAAGTCACACACTCCGTCTATAAACTATCAAAAGAAAGAAAGTCACACACTCCATCTATAAACTATCAAAATAAAGAAAGTCACACACTCCATCTATAAACTATCAAAATAAAGAAAGTCACACACTCCATCTATAAACTATCAAAATAAAGAAAGTCACACACTCCATCTATAAACTATCAAAATAAAGAAAGTCACACACTCCATCTATAAACTATCAAAATAAAGAAAGTCACACACTCCATCTATAAACTATCAAAATAAAGAGTCACACACTCCATCTATAAACTATCAAAATAAAGAAAGTCACACACTCCATCTATAAACTATCAAAATAAAGAAAGTCACACACTCCATCTATAAACTATCAAAATAAAGAAAGTCACACACTCCATCTATAAACTATCAAAATAAAGAGTCAAACACTCCATCTATAAACTATCAAAATAAAGAGTCAAACACTCCATCTATAAACTATCAAAATAAAGAAAGTCACACACTCCATCTATAAACTATCAAAATAAAGAAAGTCACACACTCTGTCTATCAACTATCAAGTTTATAGTTTATAGATGGAGTGTTTGACTCTTTATTTTGATAGTTTATAGATGGAGTGTGTGACTTTATTTTGATAGTTTATAGATGGAGTGTGTGACTTTCTTTATTTGATAGTTTATAGATGGAGTGTGTGACTTTCTTTATTTTGATAGTTTATAGATGGAGTGTGTGACTTTCTTTATTTTGATAGTTTATAGATGGAGTGTGTGACTTTCTTTATTTTGATAGTTTATAGATGGAGTGTGTGACTTTCTTTCTTTTGATAGTTTATAGACGGAGTGTGTGACTTTCTTTATTTTGATAGTTTATAGATGAAGCAGAAAGTGTATGTGTTGGACACATTAAAAGCTAAAGAATGGATAGATTTAGAGTTGGACAAACATGGATTTGTTTGGCAGGGACATATACAGGATGCTACCCTAAACAACATAACCTTCACTCCAAATCACACTTCCACACCTACAACCTGATTTTGGACGGATTACCTGGAATGCTTCCTACACCCAAGGATTATTATTCCCAAACTATACAGGAAAAGCTCTGGCAAACAAACAAGCAAAACACCATTCAACCTAGAATTGAGTGAGTAATGCTTATTCTGAAGCATTTCTTTTTACTTTCAAAAGCCAAAAAGAAAAATACATGACAATGATATGTTTTACTTTATAAGGACTGAATGCTAAGGCTACCAAGCTTGCTAGGACAAAGAGATTCAACTTCAATTAGCACTGACGTGTGAAGCGAGATGTGTCGAAGCCTTTGAGCCCAACAAATGGCAGGCTACCCCACCCAGATCCAGAGGCCTTGAAGCCCCCTCCTGATGTTCACGGGCATCCACTGGCATTTTCTACAAGGAATCTGCCTCCACAAATAAAAGCTTCTCCCAAGCGGGTGTGACACCTACTCCTGTTGTCTGCTGCACTGCTGCTTGGATTCCACCTGGCGATCTGTTCACCGTCTGCCCTGGCCTGTCCCCCCCCCCCCCCCTCTCCCGAGCTTTCGCCTGCCTCCAGCACACACGGACTGTTGAGGCGAGTGACTCTGAACTTACAATGGCCAAGTGGTAATATATATATTTCTTTTATTGTGCATTTTGCTATTTTGCTATTTGCTTCATGACTCCTGCATGCTCTGTTGACAACAAACTTTCTTTACCCAACCGTGGGACAGACTATGTTTGTTCCCACACTCAGGACTCTGACTCTCTATTGGTTACACAGACTTTAGGCCTCCCATCCCATTCTAACCACCTCTCCTCTCCCATTCTAACCACCTCGCCGGCTTTGTATTCATGTTACCTGATGAGATTGCTGTACAATATGATCTTGTTGCCATCTGACGCACATTCAGATGTCATAAATCAGTACTACAGAGCTCTCCCTGTCCTCTGCTGTGCCTTGATTGTATTAATGCTGATGATATCTGGAAATGTGCATGTAGACCCTGGCCCATCTACTGTTGCTAGCCCCAATTATGACTTGTGCTCTGATATCTGCTTCACTGATTCTGCTCTCGTAAAAGCCTGAGTTTTCTGCACGTTAACACTAGAAGCTTATTACCTAAAATGGATCAATTGAAAGTGTGGGTTCACAGCGCCAATCCAGATGTGTTGGTCATTACTGAGACGTGGTTAAGGAAAAGTGTTTTGAATACTGATGTTAACCTTTCTGGTTCTAACCTTTTTCAGCAAGACAGATCTTCCAAAGGTGGGGGAGTGGAACTCTTTACCAAGGATCACCTTCAGTGCTCGATTGTCTCCACCAAGTCTGTCCCCAAACAATTTGATTTGCTGGTTTTAAGTATTAAACTTTCAAATAGCTCTTTGCTGACTGTTGATGGGTGCTATTGTCCTTCATCAGCACCAGCCTGTAACCTACCTGCCCTAAGCTCTCTCCTGGCCCCCTACACCAAGTCTGGCTTTGTCCTGCTAGGTGACCTAAACTGGGATATGATTAAACCACCTGACCAGGTCCTAAAGCAATGGGACTCCCTAAATCTTTCTCAGATTATTACCAATCCCACAAGGTATGACTCCAAACACCCAGAAAAGGTTACTCTTCTTGATGTTATCCTCACAAATAATCCTGATAGGTATCAGTCTTTCATTTTCTGTAATGACCTTAGTGATCACTGTTTTACAGTGTTTACACTGTGTTTGTAATGGCTGCTCAGTGAAACAACCTGTCCTGATTTGTCATAGACGCTTGCTAAAAAACATTAATGAGCAAGCCTTGTCTGATTATCATGACCCCTCTTTAATATTCAATATTAATCTAATATTCATACCTCCCCATCTGGAGAGAGGAGAAGGAGATGCATTTCTAATCTTCCTCCAGACATCCTATACACACACACACACACACACACACACACACACACACACACACACACACACACACACAGAGCGTTATTGGGAAGGGCCCGTAATTTCACTGTTAGTCTACACCTGTTGTTTACAAAGCATGTGACAAATAAAATGGGATTTGATTTGAGACATACACAGGAGGCCAAGTGAAAAGCAGCCTCATCTATCAAAGGCATGATTTACCTGCTGATCTTCAAAGGTTTCCCCTTTTCACTGCCTCTCTCTTCATCTCACTGCCTCGCTCTTCATCTCACTGCCTCGCTCTTCATCTCACTGCCTCGCTCTTCATCTCACTGCCTCGCTCTTCATCTCACTGCCTCGCTCTTCATCTCACTGCCTCGCTCTTCATCTCACTGCCTCGCTCTTCATCTCACTGCCTCGCTCTTCATCTCACTGCCTCGCTCTTCATCTCACTGCCTCGCTCTTCATCTCACTGCCTCGCTCTTCATCTCACTGCCTCGCTCTTCATCTCACTGCCTCTCTCTTCATCTCACTGCCTCTCTCTTCATCTCACTGCCTCTTTCTTCATCTCACTGCCTCTTTCTTCATCTCACTGCCTCTCTCTTCATCTCACTGCCTCTCTCTTCATCTCACTGCCTCTCTCTTCATCTCACTGCCTCTCTCTTCATCTCACTGCCTCTGTCTTCATCTCACTGCCTCTGTCTTCATCTCACTGCCTCTGTCTTCATCTCACTGCCTCTGTCTTCATCTCACTGCCTCTGTCTTCATCTCACTGCCTCTGTCTTCATCTCACTGCCTCTGTCTTCATCTCACTGCCTCTGTCTTCATCTCACTGCCTCTGTCTTCATCTCACTGCCTCTGTCTTCATCTCACTGCCTCTGTCTTCATCTCACTGCCTCTGTCTTCATCTCACTGCCTCTGTCTTCATCTCACTGCCTCTGTCTTCATCTCACTGCCTCTGTCTTCATCTCACTGCCTCTGTCTTCATCTCACTGCCTCTGTCTTCATCTCACTGCCTCTGTCTTCATCTCACTGCCTCTGTCTTCATCTCACTGCCTCTGTCTTCATCTCACTGCCTCTGTCTTCATCTCACTGCCCCTGTCTTCATCTCACTGCCTCTGTCTTCATCTCACTGCCTCTGTCTTCATCTCACTGCCTCTGTCTTCATCTCACTGCCTCTCTCTTCATCTCACTCCCTCTCTCTTCATCTCACTGACTCTTTCTTCATCTCACTGCCTCTTTCTTCATCTCACTGCCTCTCTCTTCATCTCACTGCCTCTCTCTTCATCTCACTGCCTCTCTCTTCATCTCACTGCCTCTCTCTTCATCTCACTGCCTCTCTCTTCATCTCACTGCCTCTCTCTTCATCTCACTGCCTCTCTCTTCATCTCACTGCTACTCTCTTCATCTCACTGCCTCTGTCTTCATCTCACTGCCTCTTTCTTCATCTCACTGCCCCTGTCTTCATCTCACTGCCTCTGTCTTCATCTCACTGCCTCTGTCTTCATCTCACTGCCTCTGTCTTCATCTCACTGCCTCTCTCTTCATCTCACTCCCTCTCTCTTCATCTCACTGACTCTTTCTTCATCTCACTGCCTCTTTCTTCATCTCACTGCCTCTCTCTTCATCTCACTGCCTCTCTCTTCATCTCACTGCCTCTCTCTTCATCTCACTGCCTCTCTCTTCATCTCACTGCCTCTCTCTTCATCTCACTGCCTCTCTCTTCATCTCACTGCATCTCTCTTCATCTCACTGCCTCTCTCTTCATCTCACTGCCTCTCTCTTCATCTCACTGCCTCTCTCTTCATCTCACTGCCTCTCTCTTCATCTCACTCCCTCTCTCTTCATCTCACTGCCTCTCCCTTCCTATTTCACTATTCCTGTCTTTCTTTCTCTCCTTCCCTCTGTTTCCTAACCTGAACATGTTTCCACTCCTGTCTCCTATTTTCATTCCTCAGAGAAACTCTTCTAGTAACATTCAGGATGTGAAGAATTATATTAGAGACCTGCTGCCACTTAACCTGCAACTGCCTCCTAACTCCATATCTACCCTGGGGTGGTACCTGCCTCCTAACTCCATATCTACCCTGGGGTGGTACCTGCCTCCTAACTCCATATCTACCCTGGGGTGGTACCTGCCTCCTAACTCCATATCTACCCTGGGGTGGTACCTGCCTCCTAACTCCATATCTACCCTGGGGTGGTACCTGCCTCCTAACTCCATATCTACCCTGGGGTGGTACCTGCCTCCTAACTCCATATCTACCCTGGGGTGGTACCTGCCTCCTAACTCCATATCTACCCTGGGGTGGTACCTGCCTCCTAACTCCATATCTACCCTGGGGTGGTACCTGCCTCCTAACTCCATATCTACCCTGGGGTGGTACCTGCCTCCTAACTCCATATCTACCCTGGGGTGGTACCTGCCTCCTAACTCCATATCACCCTGGGGTGGTACCTGCCTCCTAACTCCATATCTACCCTGGGGTGGTACCTGCCTCCTAACTCCATATCACCCTGGGGTGGTACCTGCCTCCTAACTCCATATCTACCCTGGGGTGGTACCTGCCTCCTAACTCCATATCTACCCTGGGGTGGTACCTGCCTCCTAACTCCATATCTACCCTGGGGTGGTACCTGCCTCCTAACTCCATATCTACCCTGGGGTGGCACCTGGGGTGGCAGGTAGCGTAGTGGTTATTAACCTGCCTCCTAACTCCATATCTACCCTGGGGTGGCACCTGGGTGGCAGGTAGCCTAGTGGTCATTAACCTGTCTCCTAACTCCATATCTACCCTGGGGTGGCACCTGGGGTGGCAGGTAGCGTAGTGGTTATTAACCTGTCTCCTAACTCCATATCTACCCTGGGGTGGCACCTGGGTGGCAGGTAGCCTAGTGGTCATTAACCTGTCTCCTAACTCCATATCTACCCTGGGGTGGCACCTGGGGTGGCAGGTAGCGTAGTGGTTATTAACCTGTCTCCTAACTCCATATCTACCCTGGGGTGGCACCTGGGTGGCAGGTAGCCTAGTGGTCATTAACCTGCCTCCTAACTCCATATCTACCCTGGGGTGGCAGCTGGGGTGGCAGGTAGCATAGTGGTTATTAACCTGCCTCCTAACTCCATATCTACCCTGGGGTGGCAGGTAGCCTAGTGGTCATTAACCTGCCTCCTAACTCCATATCTACCCTGGGGTGGCACCTGGGGTGGCACCTGGGGTGGCAGGTAGCATAGTGGTTATTAACCTGCCTCCTAACTCCATATCTACCCTGGGGTGGCAGCTGGAGTGGCAGGTAGCATAGTGGTTATTAACCTGCCTCCTAACTCCATATCTACCCTGGGGTGGCACCTGGGGTGGCAGGTAGCCTAGTGGTCATTAACCTGCCTCCTAACTCCATATCTACCCTGGGGTGGCACCTGGGGTGGCAGGTAGCATAGTGGTTATTAACCTGCCTCCTAACTCCATATCTACCCTTAAACTGTTCCTGCCTCCTAACTCCATATCTACCCTTAACATGCCTCCTAACTCCATATCTACCCTTAAACTGTTCCTGCCTCCTAACTCCATATCTACCCTTAAACTGTTCCTGCCTCCTAACTCCAAATCTACCCTTAACATGCCTCCTAACTCCATATCTACCCTTAAACTGTTCCTGCCTCCTAACTCCATATCTACCCTTAAACTGTTCCTGCCTCCTAACTCCATATCTACCCTTAAACTGTTCCTGCCTCCTAACTCCATATCTACCCTTAAACTGTTCCTGCCTCCTAACTCCATATCTACCCTTAAACTGTTCCTGCCTCCTAACTCCATATCTACCCTTAAACTGTTCCTGCCTCCTAACTCCATATCTACCCTTAAACTGTTCCTGCCTCCTAACTCCATTTCTACCCTTAAACTGCTCCTGCCCCCTAACTCCAAATCTACCCTTAAACTGTTCCTGCCTCCTAACTCCATATCCTCCTTCTACACTCCCTTTGTCCACTCTCCTGCCCCCTAACTACCTATTCTCCCTTGTCCACTCTCTCGTCCCCTAACTATTTATCCTCCCTTGTCCACTCTCACGCCCCCTAACTACCTATCCTCCCTTGTCCACTCTCTCGTCCCCTAACTATATATCCTCCCTTGTCCACTCTCTCGCCCCCTAACTACCTATCCTCCCTTGTCCACTCTCTCGTCCCCTAACTACCTATCCTCCCTTGTCCACTCTCTCGTCCCCTAACTACCTATCCTCCCTTGTCCACTCTCTCGTCCCCTAACTACCTATCCTCCCTTGTCCACTCTCCTGCCCCCTAACTACCTATCCTCCCTTGTCCACTCTATCGCCCCCTAACTACATATCCTCCCTTGTCCACTCTATCGTCCCCTAACTACCTATCCTCCCTTGTCCACTCTCCTTCCCCCTAACTACCTATCCTCCCGTGTCCACTCTCTCGTCCCCTAACTACATATCCTCCCTTGTCCACTCTCTCGCCCCCTAACTACCTATCCTCCCTTGTCCACTCTCCTGCCCCCTAACTACCTATCCTCCCTTGTCCACTCTCTCGTCCCCTAACTACATATCCTCCCTTGTCCACTCTCTCGCCCCCTAACTACCTATCCTCCCTTGTCCACTCTATCGTCCCCTAACTACCTATCCTCCCTTGTCCACTCTCTCGTCCCCTAACTACATATCATCCCTTGTCCACTCTCTCGCCCCCTAACTACCTATCCTCCCTTGTCCACTCTATCGTCCCCTAACTACCTATCCTCCCTTGTCCACTCTATCGTCCCCTAACTACATATCCTCCCTTGTCCACTCTCCTGCCCCCTAACTACCTATCCTCCCTTGTCCGCTCTCTCGTCCCCTAACTATATATCCTCCCTTGTCCACTCTCTCGCCCCCTAACTACCTATCCTCCCTTGTCCACTCTCCTGCCCCCTAACTACCTATCCTCCCTTGTCCACTCTCTCGTCCCCTAACTACATATCCTCCCTTGTCCACTCTCTCGCCCCCTAACTACCTATCCTCCCTTGTCCACTCTATCGTCCCCTAACTACCTATCCTCCCTTGTCCACTCTCTCATCCCCTAACTACATATCATCCCTTGTCCACTCTCTCGCCCCCTAACTACCTATCCTCCCTTGTCCACTCTATCGTCCCCTAACTACCTATCCTCCCTTGTCCACTCTATCGTCCCCTAACTACATATCCTCCCTTGTCCACTCTCCTGCCCCCTAACTACCTATCCTCCCTTGTCCGCTCTCTCGTCCCCTAACTATATATCCTCCCTTGTCCACTCTCTCGCCCCCTAACTACCTATCCTCCCTTGTCCACTCTCTCGTCCCCTAACTACCTATCCTCCCTTGTCCACTCTCTCGTCCCCTAACTACCTATCCTCCCTTGTCCACTCTCTCGTCCCCTAACTACCTATCCTCCCTTGTCCACTCTCCTGCCCCCTAACTACCTATCCTCCCTTGTCCACTCTCTCGTCCCCTAACTACATATCCTCCCTTGTCCACTCTCTCGTCCCCTAACTACATATCCTCCCTTGTCCACTCTCTCGTCCCCTAACTACATATCCTCCCTTGTCCACTCTCTCGCCCCCTAACTACCTATCCTCCCTTGTCCACTCTCCTGCCCCCTAACTACCTATCCTCCCTTGTCCACTCTATCGTCCCCTAACTACCTATCCTCCCTCCACCCTCCCTTTGTCAACTCTCCTGCCCCCTAACTCCATATCCCCCCTCTATTCTCCATTTGTCCACTCTCCTACCCCCTAACTCCATACCCCCCTCTACCCTCCCTTTGTCCACTCTCCTGCCTCTTCTCCATCTCCTTCCTATCCGTCATGTTCCTCTCTTACCCCTTCTCCCTCTAGCTACACGGCTCATTCTCCCTCTCCCTGTCCTCTTTCTCTCCCTACACGGCTCATTCTCCCTCTTCCTGTCCTCTTTCTCTCCCTACGTGGCTAATTCTCCCTCTCCCTGTCCTTCTCCTTCTCTCCCTACGCGGCTAATTCTCCCTCGTCCTGTCCTCTTTCTCTCCCTACGTGGCTAATTCTCCCTCTCCCTGTCCTTCTCCTTCTCTCCCTACGCGGCTAATTCTCCCTCTCCCGGTCCTCTTTCTCTCCCTACACGGCTCATTCTCCCTCTCCCTGTCCACTTTCTCTCCCTACGCGGCTAATTCTCCCTCGTCCTGTCCTTCTCCTTCTCTCCCTACGTGGCTAATTCTCCCTCTCCCTGTCCTTCTCCTTCTCTCCCTACGTGGCTAATTCTCCCTCTGCCAGGGATTCTCCTTCTCTCCCTACGCAGCTAATTCTCCCTCTTCCTGTCCTCCTTCTCTCCCTACGCGGCTAATTCTCCCTCTTCCTGTCCTTCTCCTTCTCTCCCTACGTAGCTAATTCTCCCTCTTCCTGTCCTTCTCCTTCTCTCCCTACGCGGCTAATTCTCCCTCTTCCTGTCCTTCTCCTTCTCTCCCTACGTGGCTAATTCTCCCTCTTCCTGTCCTTCTTCTCTCCCTACGTGGCTAATTCTCCCTCTCCCTGTCCTTCTCCTTCTCTCCCTACGAGGCTAATTCTCCCTCTTCCTGTCCTCTTTGTCTCCCTACATGGCTAATTCTCCCTCTCCCTGTCCTTCTCCTTCTCTCCCTACGTGGCTAATTCTCCCTCTCCATGTCCTCTTTCTCTCCCTACACGGCTCATTCTCCCTCTCCCTGTCCACTTTCTCTCCCTACGCGGCTAATTCTCCCTCGTCCTGTCCTTCTCCTTCTCTCCCTACATGGCTAATTCTCCCTCTCCCTGTCCTTCTCTTTCTCTCCCTACACAGCTCATTCTCCCTCTCCCTGTCCTTCTCCTTCTCCCCCTACGCGGCTAATTCTCCCTCTCCCTGTCCACTTTCTCTCCCTACGCGGCTAATTCTCCCTCTTCCTGTCCTTCTCCTTCTCTCCCTACGTGGCTAATTCTCCCTCTTCCTGTCCTTCTCCTTCTCTCCCTATGCGGCTAATTCTCCCTCTTCCTGTCCTTCTCTTTCTCTCCCTACGTGGCTAATTCTCCCTCTTCCTGTCCTTCTCCTTCTCTCCCTACGTGGCTAATTCTCCCTCGTCCTGTCCTTCTCCTTCTCTCCCTACGTGGCTAATTCTCCCTCTCCCTGTCCTCTTTCTCTCCCTACACGGCTCATTCTCCCTCTCCCTGTCCACTTTCTCTCACTACGCGGCTAATTCTCCCTCGTCCTGTCCTTCTCCTTCTCTCCCTACGCGGCTAATTCTCCCTTTTCCTGTCCTTCTCCTTCTCTCCCTACACGGCTCATTCTCCCTCTTCCTGTCCTTCTCCTTCTCTCCCTACGTGGCTAATTCTCCCTCTTCCTGTCCTTCTCCTTCTCTTCCTACGTAGCTAATTCTCCCCCTCCCTGTCCTTCTCCTCCCGCTCCCTGTCTCCCTCCATGTTGTGCTATAGGCCAGTCACCCAGTAGGTATCAGCTCTGTCTGTGTTATTGCTGTGACTCACACTCCTCTGTCGTTCTGTCATTCTGCCGTTCACTCTCTCCCAAAGCTTAAGAACCTCTCCCAAACCCCAAACGTTCCCTCCCTCTCCCTCTCTTTATCTAGGCAGCAAGCAGTGTAAACGCAGTGGTAGCGAATATAACAATTCACCAAATCCCATCTATTACAAATGAAAAGCCAAAGGAGCTAAAAATAAACATTTCACTACAATTCCATCTCATTACTTACTGGGGTTTGAACAACACAGAGAAGCACACACACCCTACAATCAATTAGTCCCATAAGCCCATCCTACAGCCTGTTCAGCCTGCTGATTGAGATAGTATATAAACCTGACTGGATACATATAGCAAAACAAAACAGATCTCTTCCAAGCCTACAATTGCAATGAAAGTGGTGGGTATGCTGTGTGATGCAATTCAAATACAAGGAGCTTTTAGATGGCACTAAAGAAGAGCGGTCGGTAAACAGTGAATATTCATCAATCTGTTGGCTAATAACCCAGAACAAGACCAGAGAGATGCTCAGGGGCCCTGATTACCATCACCTCAGGACAGACACAGACACAGCAGCGCAATATCACACACACACACACACACACACACACACATATTATCAGGTCAACTTCGAAACTGTAACGGGTGACGCTCTCCTCATCCTCGGAAGAGGTGAGGAGAGAAGGATCTTCAGACCAAAACGCAGGCTCAGGGAAATAAGCCATCTTTATTATAAATTACGATGGCACACGAAACGAAACAAAACACTTTCCAAACTACAAAATAAGAAAACGACGTTGACGCAACCTGAACATAAACTTACATAACTAAACATAAACTTACGTACAGGAAAACAGACGACATCGAAACGAAACGAAACAAACAAACGCTACAGTCCCATGTGGTACGAACAGACATACGGACACAGGAGACAATCACCCACAAACAAACAGTGAGAATGCCCTACCTAAATATGACTCTTAATTAGAGGCAAACGCAAACCACCTGCCTCTAATCAAGAGCCATACCAGGCAAACCAAAACCAACATAGAAACAGATAACATAGAATGCCCACCCAACCTCACGTCCTGACCAACTAACACACAAAAACTAACATAAATAGGTCAGGAACGTGACAGTACCCCCCCCACAAGGTGCGAACTCCGGACGCACCAGCACAAAGTCTAGGGGAGGGTTTGGGTGGGCATCTAACCACGGTGGTGGCTCAGGCTCCGGGCGCGGTTCCCACCCCACCATAATCCATCCTAACTTCCTCCCTCCAAGAATGTCCACCCTCTTTTGACCCCCACAAAATTCCCTTAACAACATATCTAATAGGGACAACACCGGGACAGAGAGATAAATCAAGAAAGAGGGATAGATAAGAATATAGAGGTAGAAAAAGATAGAGAGGGAGATCAGGATAGAGGGGCAACTCCGGACTGAAAGGCAGCTCCGGACAGAGAGACAGCTCTGGACTGATGGACAGTTCTGGGTATCCAGCCTTTTCAGGCTGAAGGACAGCTCATGGCTGACTGACGAATCTCGATGCTCATGGCTGGCTGACGGCTTTCGACGCTCATGGCAGGCTGACGGATCTCGACGCTCATGGCAGGCTGACGGCTCTCGACGCTCATGGCAGGCTGACGGCTCTCGACGCTCATGGCAGGCTGACGGCTCTCGACGCTCATGGCAGGCTGACGGCTCTCGACGCTCATGGCAGGCTGACGGCTCTGGCTGCTCATGGCGCTCTGACGGCTCTGGCTGCTCATGGCTCTCTGACGGCTCTGGCTGCTCATGGCGCTCTGACGGCTCTGGCTGCTCATGGCTCGCTGGCGGCAGATCCTGTCTGGTTGGCGGCTCTGGCAGATCCTGTCTGGTTGGCGGCTCTGGCAGATCCTGTCTGGTTGGCGGCTCTGGCAGATCCTGTCTGGTTGGCGGCTCTGGCAGATCCTGTCTGGTTGGCGGCTCTGGCAGATCCTGTCTGGTTGGCGGCTCTGGCAGATCCTGTCTGGCTGACGGCTCTAGCGGCTCCTGTCTGGCTGATGGCTCTAGCGGCTCCTGTCTGGCTGACGGCTCTGTAGGCTCATGGCAGACGGGCGGCTTTGCAGGCTCATGGCAGACGGGCGGCTTTGCAGGCTCCTGGCAGACGGATGGCTCAGACGGCGCTGGGGAGACGGATGGCTCAGATGGCGCTGGGGAGACGGATGGCTCAGATGGCGCTGGGGAGACGGATGGCTCAGATGGCGCTGGGGAGACGGATGGCTCAGATGGCGCTGGGGAGACGGATGGCTCTGGCCGGATATGGCGCACTGTAGACCTGGTGCGTGGTGCCAGAACTGGAGGCACCGTGCTAATGACAAGCACCTTCCTACTAGTGCGGGGAGCAAGGACAGGGCACACTGTATTCTCAAAGCCTACTCTATCCCTGATGCGTGGTACCGGCACTGGTGACGCCGGGCTGAGGACAAGCACATCAGGATTAGTAGGGGGAGAATATACAGTGTGTACAGGGCTCTGGAGACGCACTGGTAGCTTAGTGCGTGGGGCCGGAACTGGAGGCACCGGGCTAGATACACGCACTACAGGGAGAGTGCGTGGAGGAGGAACAGGGCTCAGGATACGCACTGGTAGCCTAGTGCGTAGTGTAGACACTGTAGGTACTAGGCTGGGGCGGGGAGGTGGTGCCGGAAATACCGGACCGTGGAGGCGTACTGGCACTCTTGAGCATTGAGCTTGCCCAACCTTACCTGGTTGAATACTCCCGGTTGCCCGACCAGTGCGGGGAGGTGGAATAACCCGCACCGGGCTATGTAGGCGAACCGGGGAAACCATGCGTAAGGCAGGTGCCATGTATGCCGGCCCGAGGAGACGCACTGGAGACCAGACGCGTTGAGCCGGCCTCATGACACCTGGCTCAATACTCAATCTAGCCCTACCAGTGCGGGGAGGTGGAATAACCCGCACTGGGCTATGCACTCGTACAGGAGACACCGTGCGCTCTACTGCGTAACACGGCGCCTGCCCGTACTCCCGCTCTCCACGGTAAGCCTGGGAAGTGGGCGCAGGTCTCCTACCTGCCCTTGGCCCACTATCTCCTAGCCCCCCCCCAAGAAATTTTTGGGAATTACTCACGGGCTTTTTCGGCTTCCGTGCCAGACGCGTTCCCTCATAGCTCCGGTTCCTCTCTCCGGTAGCCTCCGCTCTCCTCAGTGCCTCCAGCTGTTCCCATGGGAGGCGATCTCTACCAGCTAGGATCTCCTCCCAAGTGTAGCAACCCTTTCCATCCAAAACCTCGTCCCATGTCCATTGCTCCTTTCTCTCCTGTCCCTTACTCCGTTTCGTTTTCCTTTGCCGCTTGGTCTTAGCTTGGTGGGTGATTCTGTAACGGGTGACGCTCTCCTCATCCTCGGAAGAGGTGAGGAGAGAAGGATCTTCAGACCAAAACGCAGGCTCAGGGAAATAAGCCATCTTTATTATAAATTACGATGGCACACGAAACGAAACAAAACACTTTCCAAACTACAAAATAAGAAAACGACGTTGACGCAACCTGAACATAAACTTACATAACTAAACATAAACTTACGTACAGGAAAACAGACGACATCGAAACGAAACGAAACAAACAAACGCTACAGTCCCATGTGGTACGAACAGACATACGGACACAGGAGACAATCACCCACAAACAAACAGTGAGAATGCCCTACCTAAATATGACTCTTAATTAGAGGCAAACGCAAACCACCTGCCTCTAATCAAGAGCCATACCAGGCAAACCAAAACCAACATAGAAACAGATAACATAGAATGCCCACCCAACCTCACGTCCTGACCAACTAACACACAAAAACTAACATAAATAGGTCAGGAACGTGACAGAAACATTGTTCTAAAAAGATTGGAAATCATTTTCCTGGAGAATGAGCCACATTTAAGAGCAAGCAGAATAACATGAGAAACGCTAGTGTCTGTTCTGCTAGCTTAACTCATTCTGTCTAAAGGTCAATAAAGGCTGTTTTGTGCTAACACAATCATACTTTGTCCGGCTGTTGCATCTCCAATGTCCAAATGAATCAAATGAGGCGCTGCTTGAATGCTGTGGATATTTGTCATGTCACTAACAATGATGTGCATGGTCATATGATGGTACAGTTTGTTCTTAAAATATGCTCTCTCTCTCTCTCCCTCTCTCTACCTCTCTACCTCTGACTCTCTCTCTCTCTACCTCTCCCTCTCTCCCTACCTCTGCCCCTCTCTATCTCGCTCCTTCTCTCTCTCTCTCTCTCTCTCTCTCTCTCTCTCTCTCTCTCTACCTCTCTACCTCTCTACCTCTCTACCTCTCTACCTCTCTACCTCTCTACCTCTCTACCTCTGACTCTCTCTCTCTACCTCTCCCTCTCTTTACCTCTCCCTCTCTTTACCTCTCCCTCTCTCCCTACCTCTGCCCCTCTCTATCTCGCTCCTTCTCTCTCTCTCCCTCTCTCTCTCTCTCCCTCTGACTCTCTCCTACATCTGACTCTCTTTCTCTCTCTCTCTCTCTCTCTCTCTCTCTCTCTCTCTCCCTCTGAATCTCTCTGACTCTCTCTCCTTCTCGCTCCTTCTCGCTCCCTCTCTCTCTTTCTCTCTCCCTCTGACTCTCTCTCTCTGACTCTCTCTCTCTTTCTCGCTCCTTCTCTCTCATCTCAAAGGAATCCGGTCGAATCAGGCTTTATCGAGTCATTGGTTGACCTCTCCTCAGTATGGTCAGAGTTGTCGTGTTAGGACAGTCTGAAATGCCAAGGGAAGTCATGGAATCAATTCTGTCAGCTCAGTAAAAGATTGGGGGGGGGGGGGGGCTGGAGAAATGTAACCACCCAAATTCATAGACACAGCTATGGATGCAAAGACTGCCCATCCGTGACATCACAATGATAGTTTTCACCATGTTTTTAGGATATATGGTGCTTGTTTACATTTACTTTGTATACAAACATTGGAGTAAAACAAGCTTCTATTTTGGCTTCTGCTGGGGTAGAACAGTTGAACTAAGCACATGAGGCATTTATAAGTTGGGTACATAGTCATTTATATGTCCAACAATATATGTAGCGACTGCTGATTGGCCCTTCAAGGACACTGTACCAAACGCATGCTGTTAGAATACCCCAACAATGTTTGTTCTGTTCTTCAGTAGTGCATTAAAGCAACCCTGTCTTGGCGGAGTGGTTTGTTCCAGAAAGCTGCAGCGCACCATAGTGAAGGGGCTGCTTATCCTGTGACACAGGGGGGTTCTGCTGCTGGGTAAATATTGATGCTGTGGCGCTTTGTTGGAGAAGAGAGTGCTATCAAGAAGACGTGCACAAACACAAACACAGGAAGCATATGCCATTGGTGTGTGTGAATGTGTGTTTCCATCCATTGGGTGTTCCATCCCTAGGGGTTGTAACATCGTCACAAATAGAAACCCTGTTCTGGTCTATTTAACCATGGCTCTCTGATGACAACAAATCACACTGTTTCCCTAATTGCCTGTTATAGCTATTATTAATATTACTGCCCTTTATGATGTTCATTCTCCATGTGAAATGACAACAAGGCTACACACATCAGTGGAACTGTAAGCTGCTTGCAGTGTTGTATTAGTCCATTTTCATCGAGAGCAGGGATGTCAAACATTCGGGGTCCAACCCAGCAACAACAACTAAAACTTCACAGATCTCCATTGTAAAGGGTTTAAACACTGCTTCCCATGCTTGTTCAATGAACCATAAACAAATAATGAACATGTACCTGTGGAACGGTCGTTAAGACACTAACAGCTTACAGACGGTAGGCAATTAAGGTCACAGTTAAAAAAGTGTTGATAGGGGACAGAATGCGGTCGGATCATCACATAATTGGCATATATATTTCTCTTACAGAATTTCCACGTGGGCGAGGATATTGGAAATTTAATCAAAGTCTACTAGATGATAAATTGTTTAGAACTAGGACAGAAGATTTTATAACTGACTTTTTCAGACATAACATAGGTACAGCAGATCCCCTTATTGTATGGGACACTTTTAAGTGTGCCTTTAGAGGCCATGCAATTCAGTACTCATCTATAAAACAAAGGGAATTTAGATCAAAAGAGTCCATATTAACAAAGGAAATTGAAGGACTAACAGTACAGTTAGATAGCAATAAAAACGGTACCATAGAGGCACAGAATAAGTTAGAGGAAAAACAAAAAGAAATGGAGGAACTTATTCAAGAAAGATCCAGTGTAATATATTATAAAAATAAAGCGAACTGGATGGAATATGGGGAAAAATGCACCAAATTCTTTTTCAATCTTCAATATAGAAATGCTACCAAAAAAAAATGTATTAACTTGTTACAAATGATGGAGTCACGCATGATTCACCAAATGATATTTTGAAAAAGGAAGTAAAGTACTTTAAGAATATGTTTTCGTTTCAGGCTCCTCCATCTCCACTAACTGAAACTAATTGTATGGATTTTTTTCCTATTAATAATGTAAAATTAACATCTGTACAGAAAGACTCATGTGAAGGCCAAATTACAGAGGAGGAACTGCTTGATGCAATTGGGGCCTTTAAGGATGGGAAAACTCCAGGGCTGGATGGCATACCAGTGGAAGTATACAAAACTTTTTTTGATATACTCAAAGGACCATTATTAGCTTGTTTTAACCACTCCTATATAAATGGTAGATTATCAGACACGCAACAAGAAGGTCTGATATCGTTATTACTGAAACAGGACCCAAGTGGTATATATAAAGATCCAGTCCATTTAAAAAATTGGAGACCTCTTACACTTCAGTGTTGTGATGCAAAAATCCTAGCAAAATGCTTGGCGCATAGAATAAAAAAAGTTGTCAGATATTATTCATCCTAATCAGACAGGTTTTTTACATGGACGATACATTGGAGATAATATAAGGCAAGTTCCTGGAAACAATAGAACACTATGAAATATCGGGGACACCAGGTCTGGTTTTCATAGCTGATTTTGAAAAGGCTTTTGATAAAGTACGACTGGAGTTTATATATAAATGCCTAGAATATTTCAATTTTGGGGAATCTCTTATAAAATGGGTTAAAATTATGTATAGTAACCCTAGGTGTAAAATAGTAAATAATGGCTACATCTCAGAAAGTTTTAAACTATCTAGAGGAGTAAAACAAGGTTGTCCACTATCGGCATATCTATTTATTATTGCCATCGAAATGTTAGCTGTTAAAATTAGATCAAACATTAATATTAATGGATTAGAAATCCGTGGCTTAAAAACTAAGGTGTCATTGTACGCTGATGATTCATGTTTTCTTTTAAAACCACAACTAGAGTCTCTCCACGGCCTCATAGAGGATCTAGATACCTTTGCTATCCTCTCTGGATTAAAACCAAATTATGATAAATGTACCATATTACGTATTGGATCACTAAAAAATACACATTTTATATTGCCATGTAGTTTACCAATTAAATGGTCTGACGGAGATGTGGACATACTCGGTATAAAAATCCCAAAAGAAAGAAATGATCTCACTCCAATAAATTTTTATAGAAAGTTAGCAAAAATAGATAAGATCTTGCTACCATGGAAAGGAAAATAATTGTCTATTTGTGGAAAAATCACCCTGATTAACTCTTTAGTCATATCACAGTTTACCTATTTGCTTATGGTTTTGCCTACACCTAGTGACCTGCTTTTTAAATTATATGAACAAAAAATATTCCATTTTATTTGGAACGGCAAGCCAGATAAAATTAAAAGGGCCTATTTATATAACGAATATGAATTCAGAGGGCAGAAATGATTAAATATTAAAGCATTAGACCTCTCACTAAAGGCATCAGTCATACAAAAGTTATACTTAAATCCAAACTGGTTCTCTAGTAAATTGGTACGAATGTCTCATCCTATGTTCAAGAAGGGCCTTTTTCCCTTTATTCAGATTACACCTGCTCACTTTCGGTTGTTTGAAAAGGAAATAATCTCCAAAATATCCTTATTTTTTAAACAAGCCTTAGAAAGTTGGTTGCAATTTCAGTTTAATCCACCTGAAACGACGGAACAAATAATACAATAAATATTGTGGTTAAGTTCAAATATAGTAATTGATAAAAAAAACTGTATTTATCGAAGAAATGTTTAAAAAAGGTATAATTTTTGTGAATGATATCATAAATAGGACTGGTGGAGTTGTCACACATGCAGCTAACACAGACATATGGAAATGTCTGCTCTACCCAAAATTACAACCAATTAATTGCAGCATTACCACAAAAATGGAAGAGGCAAGTAGAAGGGGAAAAAAGTAAGGAACTTGTATGTCGGCCCTGTATTAAAGAACATAAATGGTTAAAGAAAAGTGTGATAAATAAAAACATATACCAATTTCATTTAAGGACCAAAAAACTGACAGCTGTGCCATATAAATTGCAAAATAGTTGGGAAGAGATTTTCGATGTACCCATTCCATGGCACATGGTTTATGAATTGATACGCAAAACAACGCCGGATTCAAAACTTGAAATTTTTCAATTTAAATTACTGTACAAAATTCTTGCAACTAATAGAATGTTATATATATGGGGTATACAATATTCCCAGCTCTGCAGATTCTGTTGTGAGGAGGCAGAGTCATTAGATCATTTATTTTGGTATTGTCCATATGTAGCTCATTTTTGGTCACAGGTCCAGGAATGGCTGAAGAATTGCAACATTTGCCTAGAACTAACGCTACAGATAGCAATACTGGGGGATTTGAAAAGCCATAGTCAATCAATCAATAATATAATAATTATTTTAGCAAAAATGTTTATTTTTAATTTACAATCTGTAGAAGCTATGAGAATAGGAAGGTTCAAATCTTTTGTGAAGCATCACAGCACAGTTGAAAAATATATGGCAAATAAAAATCCGAAATGGATGATGTTGGAAGATAGATGGGAAGGGTTGAGTGGAACTGAAGGGTGGGACTAATAACAAGATAATGTATGGCATACGGGATCTGTGAAATGTGTATAGGTGCGGAGCTTTTGTGAAATAGCACAGTTACAAGTGGAAATAAAATTGGATGGACAACAGAAATAGAGGAAGGACTAAGAACAAACAAGAGAGAACTATTATAAAGTAGTCTGTGTCTGTAAAATACATATAAGATGTATAAATTGAAGGTAAAAGCAGAAGTGTTTATTAGTTTACTCCAATTGGGGGAGCGGTGGTAGGGTTGCGGGGAATAATAATAAAGGTATATTCTTTAAAAAAGTATGTATGTCTATATAGGTATGTGTATGTATATATGTATATATGTATGCATGCGTGTATGGATATATATATTTACCCCAAAAAATATGGGGGATTGGAAATGATGCAGACAATTACATTGGAAGCAACATTCTTTCCGCAATATTAAGCTGATCCACCCCACAAAAAAAAAAAAAAAAAAAAAAAAAGGTCACAGTTATGAAAACTTAGGCCACTAAAGAGGCCTTTCTACTGACTCTGAAAAACACCAAAAGAAAGATGCTCAGGGTCCCTGCTCATCTGCGTGAACGTGCTTTAGGCATGCTACAAGGAGACATGAGGACTGCAGATGTGGCCAGGGCAATGAATTGCAATGTCTGTACTGTGAGAAGCCTAAGACAGAGCTACAGGGAGACAGGACGGACAGCCGATCGTCCTCGCAGTGGCAGACAACGTGTAACAACACCTGCACAGGATCGGTACAGCCGAACATCACACCTGCGGGACAGGTACAGGATGGCAACGACAACTGCCCAGGTTACACCAGGAACGCACAATCCCTCCATCAGTGCTCAGACTGTCCGCAAAAGGCTGAGAGAGGCTGGACTGAGGGCTTGTAGGCCTGTTGTAAGGCAGGTCCTCACCAGACATCACAGGCAACAACGTTGCCTATGGGCACAAACCCACCGTCGCTAGACAAGACAGGACTGGCAAAAAGTGCTCTTCACTGACGAGTCGCGGGTTTGTCTCACCAGGGGTGATGGTCGGATTCGCGTTTATCGTCGAAGGAATGAGGGTTACCCCAAGGCCTGTACCGATTTGGAGGTGGAGGTCCGTCATGGTCTGGGGCGGTGTGTCACAGCATCATCGGACTGAGCTTGTTGTCATTGCAGGCAATCTCAACGCTGTGCGTTACAGCGAAGACATCCTCCTCCCTCATGTGGTACCCCTCCTGCAGGATCATCCTGACATGAACCTCTAGCATGACAATACCACCAGCCATACTGCTCGTCCTGTGCGTGATTTCCTGCAAGACAGGAATGTCAGTGTTCTGCCATGGCCAGCGAAGTGTCCGGATCTCAATCCCATCGAGCACATCTGTGACCTGTTGGATCGGAGGGTGAGTGCTAGGGCCATTCCCCCCAGAAATGTCTGGGAACTTGCAGGTGCCTTGGTGGAAGAGGGGGGTAACATCTCACAGCAAGAACTGGCAAATCTGGTGCAGTCCATGAGGAGGAGATGCACTGCAGTACTTAATGCAGCTGGCGGCCACAACAGATACTGACTGTTACTTTTGATTTTGACCCCCCTTTGTTCAGGAACACATTATTACCTTTATGTTAGTCACATGGCTGTGGAACTTGTTCAGTTTGTCTCAGTTGTTGAATCTTATGTTCATACAAATACTTACACATGTTAAGTTTGCTGACAATAGACATAGTTGACAGTGAGAGGACGTTTCTTTTTTTCTCAGTTTATATACATTCATTCTTGACTGTTCAGCTCGTTAATAATCTCATAAATTCAAAATAGACAGTCAGGGAGCATTGAAAATTTAAAAAACTATGGATATAATTTGCCGGCGAGGAAATATAACCAATTTTCAGTGCGGCCCTCTGGACCTCATTGAAGAATGAATGCTGCCCTCAGGTAAAATGAGTTTGACACCCCTGACGTAGGGACTGATCAATGGTTGAGAGGAGGAATGGATGACACGTTTTGATAACTAATGGGAATGGAGAGTAATACGATGACAGTTGTGACATATTTGGACAAATGGCTCGGGTTCCATCTTTATCTGTTCAAATATAGTGCTCTAGTCAATACCAATTGTTCTATCTATCTCTCTATCGCCCTCTTTTTATCAGTGGTTCTGTAGTGACAGATGGTATCTGGTTATCATCACAGTTGGACACAGTGCAGACATCACAGCCAAAGTCTCTGCCCCAGGGTGAATGAGGAGCGCTCTCTCTCCCTTCTCTGTCTCTCTACCTTGCCGGTCTCTCTACATTTTCTCTCGAGTGAGAAGTGCTCTCTCTTTTGCTCTCCCTCTTTCTCTCCCACTCTCTCTATTGAGGCGTACTCTTCATCTCTCGCTCTCTCTCTCTCGCTCTCTCTCTCTCTCTCTCTGTCTCTCTCACACACACACACACTCTATCGAGTGAGGTTTTCTCGCTCTACCAATTGATAAATGAACAGCAACAACACACCAAGGCTATGCCAATTGACTTCATCTATTCTCAATGTGATATTGACAACCAACAGTGCAGCAGTAGGCTCAACAGTATCAACTGGAGAAAAGTCGGGAACTTGTCTTGACATGGTCTCTCTGATATACTTCTATATGGACACGCTCTGACCATTATTTTATACATAGAGGAAAACACATCCATGGTGGAAATTCAGGCCTCTTTTTCAGAGTGTTAGGTTGCGTCCAAAATGACTAGGTATTCACAATATAGTGCACTTTGACCAGAGCCCTATGGGGAGAGGGAAGGCGAGGCGAGGAGAGGATAAAAGAGGAGAGGATAAAAGAGGAGAGGAGAGGATAAAAGAGGAGAGAGGAGATGATAAAAGAGGAGAGGAGAGGATAAAAGAGGAGAGGATAAAAGAGGAGAGAGGAGAGGATAAAAGAGGAGAGGATACAAGAGGAGAGAGGATAGAATAAAAGAGAGGATAAAAGAGGAGAGAGGATAGAATAAAAGAGAGGATGAAAGAGGAGAGAGGAGAGGATAAAAGAGGAGAGAGGATAGAATAAAAGAGAGGATAAAAGAGGAGAGAGGATAGAATAAAAGAGAGGATGAAAGAGGAGAGGAGAGGATAAGAGGAGAGGATAAAAGAGGAGAGAGGAGAGGATAAAAGAGGAGAGGCGAGGAGAGGAGAAGATGAGAGGAGAGAATAAAAGAGCAGAGGAGGGGATAAAAGAGGGGAGGGGAGGAGAGGGGAGGATAAAAGAGGAGAGGATAAAAGAGGAGAGAGAAGAGGTGAGGATAAAATAAAAGAGGAGAGAACTCTCTAATTGAATTTGTAAAACAACAGAGGAATTGATTAGTAAATGAGGCATGGAAGGCCAGAATAGAAAATGTTTTACTAGAGCAGCACAATCCTGCTACTGAGCAACAAGCAACGACCTGTGGAGACATCATAATGAGGTGTGTGTGTGTGTGTGTGTGTGTGTGTGTGTGTGTGTGTGTGTGTGTGTGTGTGTGTGTGTGTGTGTGTGTGTGTGTGTGTGTGTGTGTGTGTGTGTGTGTGCGCACACTTTATTGTGCACACACACACACACACCCTATTAAAAGGGTGAAATTGAGAGACTTGGCCTGGGGAATTAAATGACTGGAGTCCTTGAGGGTGAGCAGAACAGTCCGTCTTTAGTGTATCAGCACATTCTACGCCCCAACACTGGTTTTGTGTGTGTGTGTGTGTCCTGTCCACGCTCAACCCCAAGCAGAAACTCTGAATCATAGTGATGGGTCATCTTTGGGGTGTGTCCTGAGTCTTGTGTTATGACCGTGTGGGGAAACAAAGTATGTTCATCTCCACACACAGCCCCATCAACAACACGCTGTCCCAACACACTCAGCCCCATTAACAACACGCTGTCCCAACACACTCAGCCCCATCAACAACACGCTGTCCCAACACACACAGCCCCATCAACAACACGCTGTCCCAACACACACAGCCCCATTAACAACACGCTGTCCCAACACACTCAGCCCCATCAACAACACGCTGTCCCAACACACACAGCCCCATCAACAACACGCTGTCCCAACACACACAGCCCCATCAACAACACGCTGTCCCAACACACACAGCCCCATCAACAATACGCTGTCCCAACACACTCAGCCCCATCAACAACACGCTGTCCCAACACACTCAGCCCCATCAACAACACGCTGTCCCAACACACACAGCCCCATCGACAACACGCTGTCCCAACACACACAGTCCCATCAACAACACGCTGTCCCAACACACTCAGCCCCATTAACTACACGCTGTCCCAACACACACAGCCCCATTAACAACACGCTGTCCCAACACACTCAGCCCCATCAACAACACGCTGTCCCAACACACTCAGCCCCATCAACAACACGCTGTCCCAACACACTCAGCCCCATTAACAACACGCTGTCCCAACACACTCAGCCCCATTAACAACACGCTGTCCCAACACACACAGCCCCATCAACAACACGCTGTCCCAACACACTCAGCCCCATCAACAACACGCTGTCCCAACACACTCAGCCCCATCAACAACACGCTGTCCCAACACACTCAGCCCCATTAACAACACGCTGTCCCAACACACTCAGCCCCATTAACAACACGCTGTCCCAACACACTCAGCCCCATCAACAACACGCTGTCCCAACACACTCAGCCCCATCAACAACACGCTGTCCCAACACACTCAGCCCCATTAACAACACGCTGTCCCAACACACTCAGCCCCATTAACAACACGCTGTCCCAACACACTCAGCCCCATTAACAACACGCTGTCCCAACACACACAGCCCCATCAACAACACGCTGTCCCAACACACTCAGCCCCATTAACAACACGCTGTCCCAACACACTCAGCCCCATTAACAACACGCTGTCCCAACACACTCAGCCCCATCAACAACACGCTGTCCCAACACACTCAGCCCCATTAACAACACGCTGTCCCAACACACACAGCCCCATCAACAACACGCTGTCCCAACACACTCAGCCCCATTAACAACACGCTGTCCCAACACACTCAGCCCCATTAACAACACGCTGTCCCAACACACACAGCCCCATCAACAACACGCTGTCCCAACACACTCAGCCCCATTAACAACACGCTGTCCCAACACACTCAGCCCCATTAACAACACGCTGTCCCAACACACTCAGCCCTGGGACTGGCCCTGTGATACATCACTGACAGTACTACACTATGGAGGACACACACCCACACCCACACAGAGGAAACACACACACACACACCCACACAGAGGACACACACACACACACACACACACACACACACACACACACACAGCCCTAAGAAGTGTCGACCACTAGTAGTACTCATCACCAGTACTCATTATGATGCTCTAACTGGCATCTGTCCTGGAGATGTATCTGGTATCCATGGCCTAAAACTGTCCATCAGTGTTCCCCTAGAGCAGGACTACTCAACTCCTACCCTACGAGGTCCAGAGCCTGCTGCTTTTCTGTTCTACCTGATCATTCATTGCACCCACCTGGTGTCCCAGGTCTAAATCAGTCTCTGATTAGAGGGGAATCCCCCACCTGGTGTCCCAGGTCTAAATCAGTCTCTGATTAGAGGGGAATCCCCCACCTGGTGTCCCAGGTCTAAATCAGTCTCTGATTAGAGGGGAATCCCCCACCTGGTGTCCCAGGTCTAAATCAGTCTCTGATTAGAGGGGAATCCCCCACCTGGTGTTCCAGGTCTAAATCAGTCTCTGATTGCAGGGCAACAATGACAAAACGTGTTGGAACTGGCTTCCAGGTCCAGAGTTGAGAGTGAGGGGCCTAGAGACTAACTCCACCTACCTTATCAATCTAAATCATCTATCCACATCCACTCTGTGTGTTTACCCTCCAAACCGCTCTACTTTCCAACTCCATCTTCTGTTCAACTGATGGCACAAGTCCTCTAGGGCTCCTCTGATTATTCACAGGGGCTGTGTCCCAAATTGCACCCTATTCCATACAGTGTACTTCTTTTGACCAGAGCCCAATGGGTTTCCCTATGGGTTTCCCTATGGGTTCTGGTCAAAAGTAGTACACTATATAGGGTTCCATTTAAGATGCAGCCAGAAGAGTCATCTCTCATGTTGTTGCAGGCTTCAGTCTTCTGTAGTCTAATGCGTTTTTATGTCCTACTGACGTGTCAGTGACATGACAGGCCTGTCAGTCATTATTAACTATTAACCACTGGAACAAGACATAGAATGTTATTAAAACCTGATAGGTTAGGATTAAGTCAATTTTTAAATATATATACATTTACATTTTACATTTTAGTCATTTAGCAGACGCTCTTATCCAGAGCGACTTACAGTAGAGTGCATACATTTTATTACATTTCACATACTGAGACAAGGATATCCCTACCGGCCAAACCCTCCCTAACCCGGACGACGCTATGCCAATTGTGCATCGCCCCACGGACCTCCCGGTTGCGGCCGGCTGCGACAGAGCCTGGGCGCGAACCCAGCCCAGCCTGGGCGCGAACCCAGAGACTCTGGTGGCGCAGCTAGCACCGCGATGCAGTGCCCTAGACCACTGCGCCACCCGGGAGGACACAAATCTTCATTTACACATTCCATAACACATCAGTTAGACGTATTAGTGAATTCCAAACAGGTTCTTAAAACAATAGCAGCAGAACTGCCCATACATACAGTACATGCTGACCCAGTCCATCTGTGGCATGTGGTGTGTCTGTGTCTGTGTCTGTGTCTGTCTGTACAGAGAGGACTATCTCCCTGTACTGTGATCAATCAGCTCCGGCTGCAGACAGAGAGCTGACATTTACAACAGCCAGGGACCCGGGCTATACATCTGCCGGACTCTGGACATGACATCACTGTCTCTCCCTTCTCTCACTGAGGCTCGGGATCTGACTGAGTGGGTGTGTGTGTGTGAGAATCTAAGGGTAAATCATGTGACTGGCAGTCTCTAGGAAGCTCGAAGGACAGACACAGCTTGTAAGGGTACGGGGGGAGCGGGGGTAAAGAGGGGAGCGGGGGTAAAGAGGGGAGCGGGGATAAAGAGGGGAGCGGGGGTAAAGAGAGGAGCGGGGGTAAAGAGGGGAGCGGGGGTAAAGAGGGGAGCGGGGGTAAAGAGGGGAGCGGGGGTAAAGAGGGGAGCGGGGGTAAAGAGGAATGCGTGGTAATGTTCCTGGGGCTTGATAGTGGAAAGCACAGTTGCGTACAGTACACTTTTTACATTCATTTCATCTGTCACCAGTCACTAAGGAAAGGAAGCACATCAGGGCCTTGGGACCAGTCAAGAAAAAGACACAGTCAGAGAGTAGTTGGCTTTGTACTGTAGTCTTGAAGTGAAGGATATAAGGAAGGTTGAGTTATGGAGGAAAGGAGATGAGGAAAGGAGTCCTGTGAGAGTAATAGGACACTGCAGGCGTCTATCTACCAATCAGCTAGATCCCCAGCTTAGCAGTTGTAAAAGTAAAGGAGGCAATAAAAGGAGTCCAAAAGAGTATTAGGACACTGCAGGTCAGGTGTCTATCTACCTGTCAGTGAGAGATCACCTGGCTTTGTGAGAGATCACCTGGCTTTGTGAGAGATCACCTGGCTTTGTGAGAGATCACCTGGCTTTGTGAGAGATCACCTGGCTTTGTGAGAGATCACCTGGCTTTGATGAGAGATCACCTGGCTTTGATGAGAGATCACCTGGCTTTGATGAGAGATCACCTGGCTTTGATGAGAGATCACCTGGCTTTGATGAGAGATCACCTGGCTTTGATGAGAGATCACCTGACTTTGATGAGAGATCACCTGGCTTTGTGAGAGATCACCTGGCTTTGTGAGAGATCACCTGGCTTTGTGAGAGATCACCTGGCTTTGATGAGAGATCACCTGGCTTTGATGAGAGATCACCTGGCTTTGATGAGAGATCACCTGGCTTTGATGAGAGATCACCTGGCTTTGATGAGAGATCACCTGGCTTTGTGAGAGATCACCTGGCTTTGTGAGAGATCACCTGGCTTTGCAGTAATTAAGTTAACGATAGGAGGAAAGAAGTCCAGTAAGAGTATTGGGACAAACCTGGACAGAGACGAAGACTGAGAGAAAGACAGAGGCAGAGATGGAGATGGAGTCGGAGTTGGAGACAGACCCAGAGACACAGAAACACAGGGAGACAGATAGACAGAGACAGAGAGAGAGACAGTGACAGAGGCAGACAGAGAGAGACAAATAGACAGAGGCAGACAGAGACAGAGAGAGGCAGAGAGAGACAGAGAGACAGAGGCAGACAGAGGCATACATAGAGAGACAGAGAGAGATAGAGACAGAGAGAGAGACAAGGGCAGACAGGGAGACACAGAGAGAGACAGAGGAAGACAGAGCGAGACAGAGAGAGGCAGACAGAGAGAGACAGAGGCAGCTGGCTTTGAGCCAGAGACCGTTTTGTTTTACATACACTTCTTCTCTTCACCTCTTTGCCCCTTCTCTCCCTCCTCTCCTCTTCCCCCCTTCTCTCCCTCCTCTCCTCTCCTCTTCCCCCTTCCTCTCCCTCCTCTCCTCTTCCCCCCTTCTCTCCCTCCTCTCCTCTCCTCTTCCCCCTTCTCTCCCTCCTCTCCTCTTCCCCCCTTCTCTCCCTCCTCTCCTCTTCCCCCCTTCTCTCCCTCCTCTCCTCTTCCCCCCTTCTCTCCCTCTCCTCTTCCCCCCTTCTCTCCCTCCTCTCCTCTTCCCCCCTTCTCTCCCTCCTCTCCTCTTCCCCCCTTCTCTCCCTCCTCTCCTCTTCCCCCCTTCTCTCCCTCCTCTCCTCTTCCCCCCTTCTCTCCCTCCTCTCCTCTTCCCCCCTTCTCTCCCTCCTCTCCTCTTCCCCCCTTCTCTCCCTCCTCTCCTCTTCCCCCCTTCTCTCCCTCCTCTCCTCTTCCCCCCTTCTCTCCCTCCTCTCCTCTTCCCCCCTTCTCTCCCTCCTCTCCTCTTCCCCCCTTCTCTCCCTCCTCTCCTCTTCCCCCCTTCTCTCCCTCCTCTCCTCTTCCCCCCTTCTCTCCCTCCTCTCCTCTTCCCCCCTTCTCTCCCTCCTCTCCTCTCCTCTTCCCCCCTTCTCTCCCTCCTCTCCTCTCCTCTTCCCCCCTTCCTCTCCTCTTCCCCCCTTCTCTCCCTCCTCTCCCCTTCTCTCCCTCCTCTCCTCTCCTCTTCCCCCCTTCTCTCCCTCCTCTCCTCTCCTCTTCCCCCCTTCTCTCCCTCCTCTCCTCTCCTCTTCCCCCCTTCCTCTCCTCTTCCCCCCTTCTCTCCCTCCTCTCCCCTTCTCTCCCTCCTCTCCTCTCCTCTTCCCCCCTTCTCTCCCTCCTCTCCTCTCCTCTTCCCCCCTTCTCTCCCTCCTCTCCTCTCCTCTTCCCCCCTTCTCTCCCTCCTCTCCTCTCCTCTTCCCCCCTTCTCTCCCTCCTCTCCTCTCTTCTACACACCGCAAACACATGCAGCACACATACACACCGCAAACACACGCAGCACACATACACACCGCAAACACACGCAGCACACATACACACCGCAAACACACGCAGCACACATACACACCGCAAACACACGCAGCACACACACCGCAGACACACGCAGCACACATACACACCGCAGACACACGCAGCACACATACACACCGCAGACACACGCAGCACACATACACACCGCAGACACACGCAGCACACATACACACCGCAGACACCTGCAGCACACATACACACCGCAGACACACGCAGCACACATACACACCGCAGACACACGCAGCACACATACACACCGCAGACACACGCAGCACACATACACACCGCAGACACACGCAGCACACATACACACCGCAGACACATGCAGCACACATACACACCGCAGACACATGCAGCACACATACACACCGCAGACACATGCAGCACACATACACACCGCAGACACATGCAGCACACATACACACCGCAAACACACGCATCACACATACACACCGCAGACACACGCAGCACACATACACAACGCTAACACACGCATCACACATACACACCGCAGACACATGCAGCACACATACACACCGCAGACACATGCAGCACACATACACACCGCAGACACATGCAGCACACATACACACTGCAAACACACGCATCACACATACACACCGCAAACACACGCAGCACACATACACACCGCAAACACACGCAGCACACATACACACCGCAAACACACGTAGCACACACACACCGCAAACATACACACCGCAGACACACGCATCACACACACACCGCAAACACACGCAGCACACATACACACCGCAGACACACGCATCACACATACACACCGCAGACACACACCGCAAACACACGCAGCACACATACACACTGCAAACACACACATCACACATACACACTGCAGACACACGCAGCAAACATACACACCGCAAACACACGCAGCTCACATACAGCACACACACACTGTACAGCTGTAACATAATAATTTAGCACACTCTTTATCCAACGTGACTTACAGGTAGATAAATAAAATGTTTTGTTTTAATAAAAATGTTATATTCCCGGTGTAAAACTAAGCTGTCCACTTTTTATAAAGGCTGCACCTGACACAGTTGGCTTTCCCTCTGGCATGCTCTCTGTGTCGGCACTGTGTCTCCCAGGCCAATGTGATATAATGACATTTCTCACAGCTGTCTTGTCACCTGTCAGCACTGTCACCACCATGGGACCCTGTTCCATCTCTATGACACTGCAGTCACGTTCAGTGAGCCATCTAAACTGACACCAGATGTTCTGAGAACCTGTTGGTGTCACAGCACCAGTGATGAGATACCGCTGGTGCCATAACGCTGAGGTTAACTGGACTTAAACCAAATCTATGGTACTTAGAAGCACCGAGTTCCTGACTTAATTCCCTGCATGGGTCATATATCCTGAATACTTTATATTGTATTCAGAATATCACATTGCTTGTGCCTCCTTGTCAGGAAATTAGAATTGTGAGCTACAATAGGGCTTAAAAGCAGCAAGAAGAAGCGAGAGTAAGCCATAACAGGGCAACATAACACAAAGACTACAGTAAACAGAATCCACAGCAGCCCTGTACCAGCCCTCCTACAGTGTGTTAGATATACATATCATTATGTTGGCAGTACCTTGACAGGTAGTCAGAACCAACACAGTAGGATGTCATTAGGGATTATCTACAACACACACCTGAGCACTCTGTGCGATAACACCTGGGTAATAATCCCTGTGAGCGCTGGGATCCACACAGAGAGCAGAGGAGTGTGGGTAAATATCGGGAATTATGATGACTAGAGTAGACAAACAGGCCATTATGACCAGAGGAGGTGACAGAGAGGGGGGAGAGGTGATGCACACACGGTGACACACACAGACACACACGCAGTGTCAGGGGAAGAAATGTGTGACTGATATCTATGCTGCTACGCTACAATCAGTTATCTCACATATTCTCATTGTATGTGAGTATATATAATATATAAAATATATATATTTAAACCTTTGTTTAACTAGGCAAATCTGTTGCATTCAAGCATTTTGTTAAATGTAATTCATTGCAGAATTGGCAGAAAATTCTGCCGTTATTCATTGTACAACCCAACAGACCTGTGTATCATTTCAAATACTACAGCTGGCCTTGATTGAGCTTGTCTGGTACCTGAAACCAACATAGTAGTAGTCAAACTCCACACCTGCCCTTGTTGGACTCCAGGCAGGTTAAAGTCAAACTCCACACCTGCCCTTGTTGGACTCCAGGCAGGTTAAAGTCAAACTCCACACCTGCCCTTGTTGGACTCCAGGCAGGTTAAAGCCAACCTCCACACCTGCCCTTGTTGGACTCCAGGCAGGTTAAAGCCAAACTCCACACCTGCCCTTGTTGGACTCCAGGCAGGTTAAATCCAAACTCCACACCTGCCCTTGTTGGACTCCAGGCAGGTTAAAGCCAAACTCCACACCTGCCCTTGTTGGACTCCAGGCAGGTTAAAGCCAACCTCCACACCTGCCCTTGTTGGACTCCAGGCAGGTTAAAGCCAACCTCCACACCTGCCCTTGTTGGACTCCAGGCAGGTTAAAGCCAACCTCCACACCTGCCCTTGTTGGACTCCAGGCAGGTTAAAGCCAACCTCCACACCTGCCCTTGTTGGACTCCAGGCAGGTTAAAGTCAAACTACACACCTGCCCTTGTTGGACTCCAGGCAGGTTAAATCCAAACTCCACACCTGCCCTTGTTGGACTCCAGGCAGGTTAAAGCCAACCTCCACACCTGCCCTTGTTGGACTCCAGGCAGGTTAAAGCCAACCTCCACACCTGCCCTTGTTGGACTCCAGGCAGGTTAAAGCCAACCTCCACACCTGCCCTTGTTGGACTCCAGGCAGGTTAAAGTCAAACTACACACCTGCCCTTGTTGGACTCCAGGCAGGTTAAATCCAAACTCCACACCTGCCCTTGTTGGACTCCAGGCAGGTTAAAGCCAACCTCCACTCCTGCCCTTGTTGGACTCCAGGCAGGTTAAAGCCAACCTCCACTCCTGCCCTTGTTGGACTCCAGGCAGGTCAAAGTCAAACTCCACACCTGCCCTTGTTGGACTCCAGGTAGGTTAAAGTCAAACTACACACCTGCCCTTGTTGGACTCCAGGCAGGTTAAAGCCAACCTCCACACCTGCCCTTGTTGGACTCCAGGCAGGTTAAAGCCAACCTCCACACCTGCCCTTGTTGGACTCCAGGCAGGTTAAAGTCAAACTCCACACCTGCCCTTGTTGGACTCCAGGCAGGTTAAAGTCAAACTCCACACCTGCCCTTGTTGGACTCCAGGCAGGTTAAAGCCAACCTCCACTCCTGCCCTTGTTGGACTCCAGGCAGGTTAAAGCCAACCTCCACTCCTGCCCTTGTTGGACTCCAGGCAGGTTAAAGCCAAACTCCACTCCTGCCCTTGTTGGACTCCAGGCAGGTTAAAGCCAACCTCCACTCCTGCCCTTGTTGGACTCCAGGCAGGTTAAAGCCAACCTCCACTCCTGCCCTTGTTGGACTCCAGGCAGGTTAAAGCCAAACTCCACTCCTGCCCTTGTTGGACTCCAGGCAGGTTAAAGCCAACCTCCACACCTGCCCTTGTTGGACTCCAGGCAGGTTAAAGCCAACCTCCACACCTGCCCTTGTTGGACTCCAGGCAGGTTAAAGCCAACCTCCACACCTGCCCTTGTTGGACTCCAGGCAGGTTAAAGTCAAACTACACACCTGCCCTTGTTGGACTCCAGGCAGGTTAAATCCAAACTCCACACCTGCCCTTGTTGGACTCCAGGCAGGTTAAAGCCAACCTCCACTCCTGCCCTTGTTGGACTCCAGGCAGGTTAAAGCCAACCTCCACTCCTGCCCTTGTTGGACTCCAGGCAGGTCAAAGTCAAACTCCACACCTGCCCTTGTTGGACTCCAGGTAGGTTAAAGTCAAACTACACACCTGCCCTTGTTGGACTCCAGGCAGGTTAAAGCCAACCTCCACACCTGCCCTTGTTGGACTCCAGGCAGGTTAAAGCCAACCTCCACACCTGCCCTTGTTGGACTCCAGGCAGGTTAAAGTCAAACTCCACACCTGCCCTTGTTGGACTCCAGGCAGGTTAAAGTCAAACTCCACACCTGCCCTTGTTGGACTCCAGGCAGGTTAAAGCCAACCTCCACTCCTGCCCTTGTTGGACTCCAGGCAGGTTAAAGCCAACCTCCACTCCTGCCCTTGTTGGACTCCAGGCAGGTTAAAGCCAAACTCCACTCCTGCCCTTGTTGGACTCCAGGCAGGTTAAAGCCAACCTCCACTCCTGCCCTTGTTGGACTCCAGGCAGGTTAAAGCCAACCTCCACTCCTGCCCTTGTTGGACTCCAGGCAGGTTAAAGCCAAACTCCACTCCTGCCCTTGTTGGACTCCAGGCAGGTTAAAGCTGTTACGCACGCCTTTGAGAAGAGGGAACACAACACCCTGCTACAACTCAACTCCCCGTGAAGTGAAAGAGGTATGAACTGTAGGTGCGAGAAAGGACGACAAAGGCAGAATTTACCGTTTACTTGGATTTATTTCCTACACGGTAATATGGGGAAAAGGGGCTGGACGGAACCAAAGGAAAGAAAGTAAATATCAAAGCTCCCCCTCTCCTATCTAACCTGCCTACCCACTTAACTTACCTAATTTAACACCACCTGGTGCCCTAACCAAAATACAGGGGGTGGTATGCCCAGGTCTTACCTAGTGTGCCTAGACATTGAATATACTACGGGTATATGTATGCCCGCGGGCCTCTTGCCTAAGCACTCCCAAAGTGCCTTCTCCTTCCCCCCCGGGAACAAATGAAACAGAACAACAAACAATTTCACAAACACTTTACAACAAAACTGAGTAAACTAACTCAGGCCACTAAAGAAGCTTTGACAAAGCAACAAACACAGAACATATCAAAGCTGCTACCAACAACAACTAACACATTACATACCACACTTTCTGTTAAACAACCAACACTATATCACAATCTAATTCTCCAGCAAGGATCTCAGCCTGCCTATCATCTCTCCCTCTCTCTATCTCTCTAATCATTTCTCTTTTATATTCAAGCTCCCTCTAACCTCTTCTCCAAAATATTCAATCTCCCTCTAACCTCTTCTCCAAAATATTCAATCTCCCTCTAACCTCTTTCTTTTCTGAACAGAACAATGGCTTTTATATCTTCAGGTGGCAATGGTGATTAGAGTCAGCTGCTTCTTGACGAGGGGGCGGGGTCAGCTCTCCAATCATCAATTAGCCTGGGGTCGACCAATCAGCTGCTTGGGGAGTTTTCAGGAATCTATCTCCTGAAACACACACACTCAAATACAAACCAGAACACAGAAACTGGGGAACGTAACAAAAGCCAAACTCCACTCCTGCCCTTGTTGGACTCCAGGCAGGCTAAAGCCAAACTCCACACCTGCCCTTGTTGGACTCCAGGCAGGGTAAAGCCAACCTCCACACCTGCCCTTGTTGGACTCCAGGCAGGTTAAAGCCAACCTCCACACCTGCCCTTGTTGGACTCCAGGCAGGTTAAAGCCAACCTCCACACCTGCCCTTGTTGGACTCCAGGCAAGTTAAAGCCAACCTCCACACCTGCCCTTGTTGAACTCCAGGCAGGTTAAAGCCAACCTCCACACCTGCCCTTGTTGGACTCCAGGCAGGTTAAAGCCAACCTCCACACCTGCCCTTGTTGGACTCCAGGCAGGTTAAAGCCAACCTCCACACCTGCCCTTGTTGGACTCCAGGCAGGTTAAAGCCAACCTCCACACCTGCCCTTGTTGGACTCCAGGCAGGTTAAAGCCAACCTCCACACCTGCCCTTGTTGGATTCCAGGCAGGTTAAAGCCAAACTCCACACCTGCCCTTGTTGGACTCCAGGCAGGTTAAAGCCAACCTCCACACCTGCCCTTGTTGGACTCCAGGCAGGTTAAAGCCAACCTCCACACCTGCCCTTGTTGGATTCCAGGCAGGTTAAAGCCAAACTCCACACCTGCCCTTGTTGGACTCCAGGCAGGTTAAAGCCAAACTCCACACCTGCCCTTGTTGGACTCCAGGCAGGCTGAAGCACGTTGTCTAATAGCATCTGGCCTTGATGGAGATACGAGTCAGAAGACACACTCACTCGTACTGTTCTGTTCAGCCGTATGATACAAGCCATTAACACCAACATTAGATTAACCACGGGCTACCCCCCCACCACACACACACACACACACACTGGTCGTGACTCAGCAGCTTAGCCTGGTGGTAGATTGTGAGTGAGTCATGTTTCTTCCAGGAGAGGAGACTGGATGGTAAGGGGCTGTAAGGACACCTGGCTGGACACAGAGGTCCCTTCCATGGCCTCTAATACTCCCACCTCAGCCTCTCCCTCCCAGCTCTGGAGGACTGGTGTCCTCTAGCTAGCTCCTCAGTTACCTCTTCTTCACCCTCTCTCTTCCTCTGTGTCATTCTCTCTCCCTCTCTGTATTTTATTCTCTCTCTGTCGTTCTCCCTCCTCCCTCTCTCTCCTCCTCCACTCGTCACAATATTTCCCTTTGCTTTGTTCTCCATCACATAATATCGACAGCTGCCTCCGCGGTGCCTCAGAGCCCCTCTCTCTCTCCCCCCCCCCCCTCCCTTCCTCGCCGTCTCCATGGTTCTCTCGTTGTATGCACGCTCAATCTTTGCCTTCACAGGGCTCTGTCAAGTCTCTCTCTGGCCTACCCTCTCTCTCCAGAAGCAGAGTGTTTCATTTAACTGAGTAAATCAGTAGCATTTCCCCTGCTGCAGCCGCCACCACTCCATCTCTCTCTCCCTGTATTTCTTACTTCCTCCCTAACCTTCCACCTCTTTTTCTCCCTCTTCCTCTCCCCCTTATGTCTCCTTCAATCTGCTCTTCCATCCCTCTTTCTCCCTCCCTCTCTTTCTCAATCTCTTCCCCATATCCCTCCTTCAATCCCATCCTCTCTCCCTTTCTTTCCATCCATCCATTTCTCTCCCTCCCATCATCCCTCCCTTTCCCTCTCTGACAGTACCACCCACCATCACTTTTAGTCTATTGTGAGTGAACTGCACAAAGCAGTCCAAATGCCCTGTCTGGTCCCCTGTAGAGCAGAGCATTATGACTTATCCCACTGTCGAGACACAGCCAGTTTGGGGTCATATACACACAAGACTATCTTCAGAAGACCAATTGTAACATGTGTGTGTGTGTGTGTGTGTGTGCATGCGTGCGTGCGTGCATGGTGTGTGTGTGTAGAAAACAGATAAACAATGATCATTCTAAGCACTATACTGTTTCCTCCTCTCACTTTCCTTAATGTGTTACTTGTCCACTTCCTTTCAAATAGTGCCCCATTGCTATCCGAACATAACAATAGAATGGCATATAGGAATGGAAACAATCACACATGCTATATTCAATGCTTAACACTACGATTGCCTGCCAGTTGCATTGTGTAACACCAGCCTGAGGTGAGACTTCCCATTCAGAAAGTTAATATAGGCTGATTCATAAAATAATATTGACAAAACTGCACTTTTAAACAACGCACACATCAAGGCCAGGCACAGACACACTTATACTTATGAATAAAAAAAACATGAATTTCACATGTGAACACGTGAAGTGTTCCAAAAACACGTTTTCACTTCAAATATCATGTAACAATGTGATTTTCCTGTAAGGGACACAAACACACCTCTGGGGCCCTACAGGGCAGCTATCAGTCATTGGGCTTATTTAGTGTTTGCTTTAGGGGTCAGAGTTCAGGTAACACAATTACACCCTGCGTCAGCCTGCCTCCTAGACCCTTTATTATACGCAGGCCTTATAGAGCACAGCCTAGGTCAAGCTGTGAGGTCTGGGGTTATTCTAGGTCAAAAGGGGACCATCACACTCTCTCAGAAGCTTGGCTGCTGGGTAAAACCCGCCCACTGAGACACAGGTGTAATTGGTCCGCACGGTGGCTAACTTGTATATAGTTAGACCAGGAAAGCCATCTCTGATTGGCAGATGAGTGGCAACCCTGATTAGAAGCACCTGCTGCTCATCGGTTCTTCCCTATAAATGCTGTTTTTAATTCAAAGAAAATTGTACCTACACACTGTAGAAGGCTGCAAAGCCGAAACGTCTGTGTACGCTATCCCTGATGCAGTGAAAATGATACAAAAATCTGAAAATTAAGTAAGCTTTATGCAACATCTTTTTGAGTGCTGACCCAGTACACCTTTTGTTATTCTATGTCAGGATGTGAGGTCTGGGGTTATTCTCATTCACTAGAATAGTCTATAGGAGACTAGGGCCCGTATTCATGTCTCAGAGTAGGAGTGCTGATCTAGGATCGGGGCCCCATGTCCATTCATTATAATCTAAAAGGCTAAACTGATCCTAGATCAGCACCCCTATACTGTAAGAAGCTTTATGTATATGAGCCCTGAACTAGGATAATAAGAGTATATCTCAAAGTCTGTTTGAAAGCATTGCTGTTATAGATGCATGCTTTCTGTCAAATAGCCTAAATAGGGAAAGGGGGATACCTAGTCAGTTGTACAACTGAATGCATTCAACTGAAATGTGTCTTCCGCATTTAACCCAACCACTCTGAATAGCAATTTAGTGTTAAATTTTAACATTGAAATTCATTGAAAAAGCTAATCATCATCATCTATATCGTTGACATCCCCTTCAACATGATATGTCAAATCCAGCTAAAGTGCAACTGAATCGATGATTCCTTTCAGTGTTAAAGTTCAACCCAGCTGAGGGGTGAGAAAATCTACACATCAATAAGGAGCCATATAGGCCTGTATCAAGTGTTGCTTGCCATGACGGCTGTTGTGTTGTGTGGATGCTTTGTCTGTGGTGAGACACGTCATTTTTAGCCAGAGGAGGAACGCGAGCTGGACCGTTGGGGGCCAGTCAGACCGCTAATATCAAACACGGCGGCCGGAGATGGACATCTGAACTTTAGGTCGGACCGGGAAACGGGGAACAGGGAGGCATATCCGATAATGCGGGGGTGTCGCTCTTGGTGGAACGTTAGAACAGCTGGTATCCCTCGTGCGCTGATTGCTTGGTGGCTGCTGCAGCAGGGACAGAGTGTGTGTGCGTGTGTGCGTGCAGAGAGAAACAGCTGTAAACACAGCACATAACTATTTCCCATTTCAGCACCATGGACAGCGCTTTAGACGAATGCAATGTAATGCCTTAGAAAGTGAGTATAAATCTAACCACAGGAAATCTTCAGAGCCACAAGGACTTATATAGGTAATGTTCAATAGCATGCCTATTAAAATAAAGCTATCTTGAACATACACCTGATACCAGACTAAGGTAAACTAACTAGCCTGGTATGAAAAACTATCTTCTCATGTTATCAATTCAGGCCAGAGTTTTACACGATGACACATTAATTGTTGATCAATTGTGGCCAATGCCACCATCCATCTTCTTGTGGCGTTGTTTCTAAAGGTGAGCTCTTGTGAGAAAAATAGCTCTGATTGGGCTCCTTAAACCAATCACCAAGGTTTGGGGCCACTACAATCTAATAGCCTATTATCTTGGATGGATGCATCAACATGACCATGCATGAGTTCATTGCTGTATAAGGCAGACGTCATCAGATTATAGCATTACTTGTAGTCTGATGGCCATTAAGAATAGGCCGACATTGGAAATAGTTAAGTGATCAATTTCAGCAGGCTACACGTTGGTTATGATATATTTATATAAGCCAAATGTCAAGGATTTGGATAAAGGCTTTGGGAAGGAATTGGCAGCCTAATATTTATATTTGTTTTTTATTTTAGGCACTTAGATAGTATTCTGTATAATGAAAAGCGCTTTACAAATGTAATAAATTATTATTATTAATAGCCTAGGTGCTTTCATCATAGTCAATGTTCTTTGTTTTTTCCGAGGTGTATTTTCAATTGTAATCGGAATGTTTAATTATTGTTTCTGAGCCACACAGTTAAACGAAATAGACTAGCTACAATAAATATGTTCTTATTGTATAAAGTATGTAGCCTATAGCTAATATTACAGTGCTCTTTTCTGCTTTCTAATTCCCATGTTCCCATCCGTACAGAAGCGATTGCGCTATTCTCTTTCCACCGACATGCAAATGGTTGAGATGCGTGCATTATGAGAATTCTGTGCGTATCGACATAACCAATCACAAGAGTCTGAAGTATTGTGGAAACTTACCTTGGCTGACATCAAAAAGGTGTGTCCAGGCTCACTGAACAATAGCGGCGTCTGGCGATTCGCTTGTCAAAAAGACCCGAGAGGAAAAATCAATATCCACGAGTCAAAAAACGTCTTAATGTTTCCAGACGCATTATTCCGGTTAATAAATCAAGATGTATGATCAATATTTAGATGGTAAGCTACACAACTGATCTATTGCGGAGGAATTGCCCAAATAACTTAGGAACCGAAATACGGTTTAGCTGGTTCGAGAGGAGCTCTGTAGCCTTGGCAACTCTGTGTGAGCTGGGCTCGAGCGGGCTGCAAGATTCACATTTCGACAGAGCAAGCAAAAGGTGTTTTCTTTCCGCCCTCCGGTTGGATGTTAATTCCACCTCACCAACTGTTGTATACCAAGTTGGTAAAAAAGTAGGAATACCAGTTGGAAATTCGCAACCCAAAAACATCTGAAACGTTATTACAGAGTTTGAATTCCATTTAGGAGATCAGTTCGGAACATTTGATGTTTCCTCCGTCACGTTAGGCGCATTGTAGATCCACATAAATAATCGTACGAGTCCGAGTAATTTTTTCAGTTCAAATTAAATACATTCCCTCTTTCTGCCTTTTCTCAGAAGAATTGTGAGTGCTTCCCTAAAAACATCCAAAACGTTTTCAATGGCGTATATTCCAATAGTAGGGAAACAATTGTCGAATTTTCACATTGTATATGGAAGTGCATGGATTTGGGCTTCACATCGAGTCTCCGCCAGTTGTCGTCGTACACTTGAAGTATAAAGCATGATGGACCAACCCTTTCTGATCCACTGAGAAAACACACAACAACAGTTCCGTTCAATTGTAAAAAAAAAAGCTTTGAACCTATTTTTCACTAAATGAGAACTTATTTGATGTTCACTTGCGCATCTCAGAAATGCTTCACAGCTCAAGCAGGTATCATATTCTCACCGTATCGCCTCCTACGGCTATTCATTGAGGTGGGCAGTCAACAAAACATCTTGCCGGCGAAAAGGGCTCAGGAGCGGTTATTGGGAGAGGCTGGAGAGCGTCGAGAGACAACCGACCTGCTCACCAGCATCTCACGAGACTGGGACTGTGAGCGCATCGTGATTCGGCGCAACGCTGAATGTGCACACATTAGGATTTTTTTCCGTTGTTCCCTCAGCGTTCGATGCGACTCTCCCATGTCATGGCTTTCTCTTTTGTGGGAAAGTGAGTAGCCTAATGGTTTCGCTACATGGAGTGTATTTTAGTTGGGGGAGACTGTGAGAAATGGAAATAGTTGGGAAATATTATTTTGCGTTAAATATTGTGTCGTCTCGTCAACGCTATCCCTCACACTCCCCGAGAGTGTAAATAAGAGAGGGAGACGCAGAATTGTCGCAGGCGCATGCATGAACGAACGCATACACACACGCGGAATTTGGACCTGCGGGATGCAGACTGACTGTTAGGTAATCAAGTGAAAATCCTTCACATGGTCAGACAGGCGGACAGCCAGCGCAGCATGAAGTGTCATGCATGAACTGCACCATCTAAACACGGAGTCCAGAGCAAAGGTATTTTAGATCATGGCAGACATAGACTAACATGTTCACATTGTCTGCAAATTATAGTTACACTGAACAAAAATATAAACGGAACATGTAAAGTGTTTGTCCCATGTTTCATGAGCTGAAATATAATATCCAATAAATGTTCCATAAACACAAAAAGCTTGTCTCTACATTTTCTTCTCTCCAGAAATGTGTTTACATCCCTGAGCATTTCTCATTTGCCAAGATAATCCATCCACTTGACAGGTGTGGCATATCAAGAAGCTAATTAAACAACATGATCATTACACAGGTGCACCTTGTGCGGGGACAATAAGAGGCCGCTCTAAAATGTACAGTTTTGTCACACATCACAATGCTACAGATGTCTCAGGTTTTGAGGGGGCGTGCAATTGGCATGCTGGCTGCAGGAATGTTCACCAGAACTGTTGGCAGGTTCATTTCTCTACCATAAGCTGCTTCCCATGTTGTTTTAGAGAATTTGGCAGTACGTCAAATCCGCCTCAATTGTAACCATACCAGCCCGGGACCTCCACATCTGGCTTCTTCACCTGAAGGATTGTCTGAGACCAGCAACCTGGACAGCTGATGAAACGGTGGGTTTGTACAAACAAATAATTTCTGCACAATCTGTCAGCGTGCTAGTCGTCCTCACCAGGGTCTTGACCTGAATGCAGTTTGGCGTTGTAACTGGCTTCAGAGGGCAAATGCTCACTTTCCATGGCCACTGGGATGCTGGAGAAGTGTGCTCTTCATGGATGAATCCCGGTATCAACTGTAACGGGCAGACGGCAGGTTTGGTGATGTGTCCCATGGTGTCTGTGGGTTTATGGTATGGGCAGGCATAAGCTACAGATAATGAACACAATTGCATTTTATCGATGGCAATTTGAATGCACAGAGATACCATGACGAGATCCTGAGGACCATTGTCGTGTCATTCATCCGCCTCCATCACCTCATGTTTCAGCATGATAATGCACGGCCCCATGTCGCAAGGATCTGTACACAATTCATGGAAGCTGAAAGTGTCCCAGTTCTTCCATGGCCTGCATACTCAGCGGACATGTCACCTATTGAGCATGTTTGGAATGCTCTGGATCGACGTGTACAACAGCGGGTTCCAGTTCCTGCCAATATACAGCAACTTTGCACGGCCATTGAAAAGGGTGGGATAACATGCCACTCCATTCCACAGGCCAGAATCAATAGCCTGATCAACTCTATGTGCTGCATGAGGCAAATGGTGGTCACACCAGATACCGACTGGTTTTCTGATCCACGCCTCAACCCTTTTTTTAAAGGTATCTTTAAATGAATATTGTACAATGCAGAGTTAATGCCTGTAGCAGTGGAGTTGCAGAGATCAGGGAATAGGGATCAATTAAATATGAAACACCATTATTTCACATCGGGACTGGAGGGACATCAGTGCAAGCTCCTCAGACGACATTTGTGATGAACACACATGACGCAGTTTCAGTACCAGCACAGGGAACTCACTTATCGACGACCAGAGTAAATTATTTCTTTCGCTTTTTTTCCCACACAAAGTAGTCGGAAGATATGAAAATGATATGTTTGCCATTGTAAAGTCATGACTAATTCAAGCCGTTGGGTTTAAAAATATCCCTGTCGCCGGCTCTGGTAATGTGCGTTATTCATAAGATGTGAATAATTGAGGTAAGCAAGTCGGGTTGAACAGCGGTGTGGACTTTGCTGACTCTGCGCCAAGTAATGTCTTCTCAGATCTTTTGGGAGATAGGGCAGAGCCGAACAAGTAGTACATAGTTACAACAATAGACTACAACAACTAGGCCTATACTCTGAACTTACAAAATGACACTGTTTATGAATTACATTTTAACTTCAGATTGGGTACCAGTCTGTTTGGATCATCATGCCACTCCTTCTCATGCCAAGCATCATGTTTTACCGGAGTTGACAGGATTGGCTTGATAGCAAAAATAGATCTGGGACCAGGCTCGGAAAATAAAGGGCCAAAAGGAAAACGTGTGAAATCTATATTCTCATGAAGAACCATTTATCTTCATCTTGACCTGTCTCTTAGAGGATAACGGAAATACCATGCTTCCTCACAACAATCCACAAGTGGGTAATTTGGGTCAGATTCAATATGTTAGATCTGCAGTACATGAAGGTAAAGGAAGGACAAGTAACTGCTAACACATAATAATCTGAAACCTTTTGGCTAAACAGTCTGAATTCCCCAGGACACTTCCTTGGCTGGAAGCCCAGGTGGGGTGTATAAACTTTGAGTGTATACGCTTTAACTTTGGATAACCTCCCTATGGGACTGTGACTGAGTCCCAAATGGTACCCTATTTCCTATATAGTGCACTAGTTTTAACCCCAAAATTAGTGGACTATAGGGAATAGGGTGCCATTTGGGACACAACCTCGGTGTTTCCCCAGAGTGTATGACCATAGGCCTGTTGTAAAGGTAGGCAACATCTCCAGGCAGACTGATTCTAGCCAGCCACGATCCGGGACCAGGAAGTGGTGGGAGTGGAGCGGTGCCCACAGGTGCTCTCTCTCCCTGGGCATAGATAACAGTGATTCATCCCCTAGGCCTCTTGAGGTCCTGCTAAAACGACCTGCTCTTGGCACCCCCTCAACTCAATCCACAATGTTTCTTCCTATTACACACGCACGACCACACACACACACAACTACACACACACACAGACACACACACACTCATTTTACCCTCCCAAAGAGCCTAGCCACTGACCCTGAAAGAGAAAAGTTAACAGGGTGAAAACAAACACTCTACACCCACGTAAGCCGATACCTTCTGCCTCAGTCTAACATCAGACAGCCCTGTCCCTCTGGAGAGGGGTGAGATGAGACACACAGACACAGACACACAGCTGAACCTGTAACCTGAGCCATCAGGGTTATGAAACATTCAGCAGTCTCTACAGCCTGTACATGTGTTTGCTTTGTGCGAATAAGAGAGAGGCCTCTCCACCAATCTGCTCAGCGTCACATCAATCATTCACTGTCTCATCTGTCCTGTCCAGTCTGTCCTGGCTGAACTGTCCTGTTATGTTGGTCCTGTCTGAGCTGTCCTTTCCTGTCTGTCCTGTCCTTTCTGAGCTGTCCTGTCTTGTCTTTCCCACTATGATCATATCACTCCATAGCCTCTCTCTGGAGGAGAAAGTGACTTAGGGACAGAGAGAGTGACATGACACTGACAGGACAAGGCTAGTGTGGGTGAGTTACACACAGTGGCTCTATTAGCTACAAGAGACAGTTAGTGGGTGAGTCAGTGTGCTTCTCTGGTTTGTTTTTCACTTAACACCAGCCACAGTGGTTTCAATGACTTTGGCACACAGCCATTCACACACAAAGGTTTGCCAACTATCCTTAATTCGCCACCAATGTGTTCAAATACAATAATAGTCTCATATGCCAAACTGCAATGTAATGAGAACTTTTGGTGCCAATATGGTGCCCAATCCGAATCCAACTGAGTTTGCAGAAATCTGCTGACTGCAGCTAAAGTAGTGTGAGCTACAGTCCGCTAATAGAAGTGATCTGGCAGGGGTCCAAGCCCAGCTTGAGACTGTAAGCCAGTGTAAACTCCCCCCAGCTGGCTGTTCAAGACGTCAGTCTACAGAGATGTTAAACCCTCCAATCCATTTGGCTTTGTTCTCTTTAACAAACATGGTTGTGTTTACCTGCCTGGCCCCAGAGTGTCATTCTTAAGTCTATTGCATATTCACTATTTGGTGAACTACATTTGACAAGGGCCCATTGGGCTCCTGTGAAAAGTAGTGAACTATGTAGAAAATAGGGTGCCATTTGTGATGAAACCTCAGTCTTCCCTGCCCCCTTAGGGTCCCATGGGAGGGGATTTGAAGAGACAGTAAATAGAAACTTGTTTGTACTTCCATTAGGATCGCATTCTATCACACTACTCTGGGGTGTTATTGATCCAGAGATCCAGGGGAGAGGGGGCAGCAAGAACTTAAGTTCCCCCGAGCAGAGGACACCATGGCTGGGTAGAGATGGGCATCTCTGGCCCTAGTCCTCCTAGAAACTGAGCCATGTATAAATATCTCAAAGAGTGACATGGTGTGTATGTGTGTGAAAGAGAGAGATAGGGCAAGAGAAATAGAGAGAGCAAGCAGAAGGGTAAAGACAGGATGTGTGTGTGTGTGTGTGTGTGTGTGTGTGTGTGTGTGTGTGTGTGTGTGTGTGTGTGTGTGTGTGTGTGTGTGTGTGTGTGTGTGTGTGTGTGTGTGTGTGTGTGTGTGTGTGTGTGTGTGTGTGTGTGTGTGTGTGTGTGTTTTGTAGTCCTGAGTCTAGAGGTCTGAACCAATTCAAATAGACGTTTGGGATGTAAACTGTGACCTGAAAGTGTTCAACACAGATACAAAAACCTCCACTGTTATTAAGTGACAGCTGCTCTTCTTTAAAAACTGAGCCAATTTGAGTGAGACTCAAACATGCTTTAGAAGAGCTGGGCTGAGGACAGATACAGTATATAGCTGAGTAGAGAAGAGCTGGGGCTGAGGACAGATACAGTATATAGCTGAGTAGAGAAGAGCTGAGCTGAGGACAGATACAGTATATAGCTGAGTAGAGAAGAGCTGGGCTGAGGACAGATACAGTATATAGCTGAGTAGAGAAGAGCTGGGCTGAGGACAGATACAGTATATAGCTGAGTAGAGAAGAGCTGGGCTGAGGACAGATACAGTATATAGCTGAGTAGAGAAGAGCTGGGCTGAGGACAGATACAGTATATAGCTGAGTAGAGAAGAGCTGGGCTGAGGACAGATACAGTATATAGCTGAGTAGAGAAGAGCTGGGCTGAGGACAGATACAGTATACAGCTGAGTAGAGAAGAGCTGGGCTGAGGACAGATACAGTATACAGCTGAGTAGAGAAGAGCTGAGCTGAGGACAGATACAGTATATAGCTGAGTAGAGAAGAGCTGGGCTGAGGACAGATACAGTATACAGCTGAGTAGAGAAGAGCTGGGCTGAGGACAGATACAGTATATAGCTGAGTAGAGAAGAGCTGGGCTGAGGACAGATACAGTATATAGCTGAGTAGAGAAGAGCTGGGCTGAGGACAGATACAGTATATAGCTGAGTAGAGAAGAGCTGGGGCTGAGGACAGATACAGTATATAGCTGAGTAGAGAAGAGCTGAGCTGAGGACAGATACAGTATATAGCTGAGTAGAGAAGAGCTGGGCTGAGGACAGATACAGTATATAGCTGAGTAGAGAAGAGCTGGGCTGAGGACAGATACAGTATATAGCTGAGTAGAGAAGAGCTGGGCTGAGGACAGATACAGTATATAGCTGAGTAGAGAAGAGCTGGGCTGAGGACAGATACAGTATATAGCTGAGTAGAGAAGAGCTGGGCTGAGGACAGATACAGTATATAGCTGAGTAGAGAAGAGCTGGGCTGAGGACAGATACAGTATACAGCTGAGTAGAGAAGAGCTGGGCTGAGGACAGATACAGTATACAGCTGAGTAGAGAAGAGCTGAGCTGAGGACAGATACAGTATACAGCTGAGTAGAGAAGATGGTGGAACATCAGGTCACTAAGGTCTAAAAATGAAGAGAGGACAAGAGATAAATGACAGGAGATACCTCTTGTCTGCCAGTCACAGTGGTCGAAGAGAATAAATAATAGCAGGAGATACCCCTGGTGTGGCAGTCACAGTTGTCGAGGATAATAAATAATAATAGGAGATACCCCTGGTGTGGCAGTCACAGTTGTCGAGGATAATAAATAATAATAGGAGATACCCCTGGTGTGGCAGTCACAGTTGTCGAGGATAATAAATAATAACAGGAGATACCCCTGGTGTGACAGTCACAGTAGTCGAGGAGAATAAATAATAACAGGAGATACCCCTGGTGTGGCAGTCACAGTTGTCGAGGATAATAAATAATAATAGGAGATACTCCTGGTGTGGCAGTCACAGTTGTCGAGGATAATAAATAATAACAGGAGATACCCCTGGTGTGGCAGTCACAGTTGTCGAGGAGAATAAATAATAACAGGAGATATCCCTGGTGTGGCAGTCACAGTTGTCGAGGAGAATAAATAATAGCAGGAGATGCCCCTGGTGTGGCAGTCACAGTAGTCTAGAAGGACAGGAGAAATAAGAAATATACTGTATACACGGGTATCCGTTGAAAGGAGGAAGAGATACAAAAGGAGAGGCGATTCCTACACTCTGTAAAAAAGCTGCTATCTTGAACCTTTTTTTACCTAGGCAAGTTAGTTAAGAACAAATTATTATTTTCAATGAAACCCTAGGAACAGTGGGTTAACTGCCTTGTTCAGGGGCAGAACAACAGATTTTTATCTTGTCAGCTCGGGGATTCAATCTTGCAACCATTTGGTTCTCAGTCCAATGCTCTAACCACTAAGCTACCTGCCTCCCCAGGAGACACCTCTGGGTTATTCGGCAGTCCCCATAAGAGAACCTTTTGAGGAACCCTTTTCGGTTCCAGGTAGAACCCTATTGGGTTCCAAGTAAAACCCTTTCCCCAGAGGGTTCTATTTGGAACCCAAAAGAGTTCTACCTGGAACCAAAAAAGGATTCTACCTGGAAACAAAAAGGGTTCTCCTATGGTGACAGCCGAAGAACCCTTTTGGAACCCTGTTTTCTAAGAGTGTAGTGTGTGTCAGTGACCGCAGAGTTAGAGACACGCTCGCAGCATGTTTCACAGGAACATGGGAGTGTGTGATCACACCAGGGAGCAGCATGTTTCACAGGAACATGGGAGCGTGTGATCACACCAGGGAGCAGCATGTTTCACAGGAACATGGGAGCGTGTGATCACACCAGGGAGCAGGATGTTTCACAGGAACATGGGAGCGTGTGATCACACCAGGGAGCAGGATGTTTCACAGGAACATGGGAGCGTGTGATCACACCAGGGAGCAGGATGTTTCACAGGAACATGGGAGCGTGTGATCACACCAGGGAGCAGGATGTTTCACAGGAACATGGGAGCGTGTGATCACACCAGGGAGCAGGATGTTTCACAGGAACATGGGAGCGTGTGATCACACCAGGGAGCAGGATGTTTCACAGGAACATGGGAGCGTGTGATCACACCAGGGAGCAGCATGTTTCACAGGAACATGGGAGCGTGTGATCACACCAGGGAGCAGGATGTTTCACAGGAACATGGGAGCGTGTGATCACACCAGGGAGCAGGATGTTTCACAGGAACATGGGAGCGTGTGATCACACCAGGGAGCAGGATGTTTCACAGGAACATGGGAGCGTGTGATCACACCAGGGAGCAGGATGTTTCACAGGAACATGGGAGCGTGTGATCACACCAGGGAGCAGCATGTTTCACAGGAACATGGGAGCGTGTGATCACACCAGGGAGCAGGATGTTTCACAGGAACATGGGAGCGTGTGATCACACCAGGGAGCAGGATGTTTCACAGGAACATGGGAGCGTGTGATCACACCAGGGAGCAGGATGTTTCACAGGAACATGGGAGCGTGTGATCACACCAGGGAGCAGCATGTTTCACAGGAACATGGGAGCGTGTGATCACACCAGGGAGCAGGATGTTTCACAGGAACATGGGAGCGTGTGATCACACCAGGGAGCAGGATGTTTCACAGGAACATGGGAGCGTGTGATCACACCAGGGAGCAGCATGTTTCACAGGAACATGGGAGCGTGTGATCACACCAGGGAGCAGGATGTTTCACAGGAACATGGGAGCGTGTGATCACACCAGGGAGCAGGATGTTTCACAGGAACATGGGAGCGTGTGATCACACCAGGGAGCAGGATGTTTCACAGGAACATGGGAGCGTGTGATCACACCAGGGAGCAGGATGTTTCACAGGAACATGGGAGCGTGTGATCACACCAGGGAGCAGCATGTTTCACAGGAACATGGGAGCGTGTGATCACACCAGGGAGCAGGATGTTTCACAGGAACATGGGAGCGTGTGATCACACCAGGGAGCAGGATGTTTCACAGGAACATGGGAGCGTGTGATCACACCAGGGAGCAGCATGTTTCACAGGAACATGGGAGCGTGTGATCACACCAGGGAGCAGGATGTTTCACAGGAACATGGGAGCGTGTGATCACACCAGGGAGCAGCATGTTTCACAGGAACATGGGAGCGTGTGATCACACCAGGGAGCAGGATGTTTCACAGGAACATGGGAGCGTGTGATCACACCAGGGAGCAGCATGTTTCACAGGAACATGGGAGCGTGTGATCACACCAGGGAGCAGCATGTTTCACAGGAACATGGGAGCGTGTGATCACACCAGGGAGCAGCATGTTTCACAGGAACATGGGAGCGTGTGATCACACCAGGGAGCAGCATGTTTCACAGGAACATGGGAGCGTGTGATCACACCAGGGAGCAGGATGTTTCACAGGAACATGGGAGCGTGTGATCACACCAGGGAGCAGCATGTTTCACAGGAACATGGGAGCGTGTGATCACACCAGGGAGCAGGATGTTTCACAGGAACATGGGAGCGTGTGATCACACCAGGGAGCAGCATGTTTCACAGGAACATGGGAGCGTGTGATCACACCAGGGAGCAGCATGTTTCACAGGAACATGGGAGCGTGTGATCACACCAGGGAGCAGCATGTTTCACAGGAACATGGGAGTGTGTGATCACACCAGGGAGCAGGATGTTTCACAGGAACATGGGAGCGTGTGATCACACCAGGGAGCAGGATGTTTCACAGGAACATGGGAGCGTGTGATCACACCAGGGAGCAGGATGTTTCACAGGAACATGGGAGCGTGTGATCACACCAGGGAGCAGGATGTTTCACAGGAACATGGGAGCGTGTGATCACACCAGGGAGCAGGATGTTTCACAGGAACATGGGAGCGTGTGATCACACCAGGGAGCAGGATGTTTCACAGGAACATGGGAGCGTGTGATCACACCAGGGAGCAGCATGTTTCACAGGAACATGGGAGCGTGTGATCACACCAGGGAGCAGGCTGCCATCATTCAGCAGGAGAACAGTAGCGTATCAACTAGCACAAATTGAGGTCGAGCAGAAAGCCACAAGAACATTTTGAAAGATAAAGGCACTGGAACTTGAGTTAACTTCTGACTGAAATATACTGAACAAAAATATAAGTGCAACATGCAACAATTTCAACGATTTTACTGAGTTACAGTACATAAAAGGAAATCAGTCAATTTAAATAAATAAATTAGGCCCTAAACTATGGATTTCACATGGCTGGGCAGGGGTGTAGCTATTGGTGGGCCTGGGAGGACATAGGCCCACCCAATTGGGAGCCAGGTCCAGCCAATCAGAATGAGGTTTTCCCCACAAAAGGGTTTTATTACAGACAGAAATACTCCTCAGTTTCATCAGCTGGCTGGTCTCAAATGATCCCGCAGGTGAAGAAGCCAGATGTGGAGGTCCTGGGCTGGCGTGCATACACGTGGTCTGCTGTTGTATGGCCGTTTGGATGTACTGCCAAATTCTCTAAAACGAAGTTGGAGGCGGCTTATGGTAGAGAAATTAACATTCAACTCTCTGGCAACAGCTTTGGTGGACATTCAGCATGCCAATTGCACGAGACCTCAAAACTTCAGACATCTGTGGCATTGTGTTGTGTGACAAAACTGCACATTTTAGAGTGGCCTTTTATTGTCCCAGCACAAGGTATCAGGTTCTTGATATGCCACACCTGTCAGGCAGATGGAGTATCTTGGCAAAGGAGAAATGCTCACTAACAGGGATGTAAACAAATTTGTTCACAAAATATGGGAGAAATAAGCTTTTTGTGAGTATGGAACATTTCTGTGATCTTTTATTTCAGCTCATGAAACATGGGACCAGCACTTTACATGTTGCTTTTATATTTTTGTTCAGTATATAAAAACCCTTTGAAGTTTCTCCATCATGACCTTGATCAGAATGCCTTATTATAAGCAGCCATAACAACAGACAAGACTGGTAATGCTGATTCCCCTGCTGTCATTTAATCACATTGGGTAATAAAACAGCTGAGTAATGACCTGTAGAGTAATGACCTTTAGTGACTTTATCTCCAGGGAGTTTACTATACCGAGTCAAGGGGTGCATCTTTATCTGAAGTGGCTTCTGCCCCTCACCTCTCGTTCAGCTGCACTGATCTTAAACCATAGGATAGGTAAAGGCAATATGGCTGTGGACTTTCTTTCATGGTCTATTTTTCCAATCAGTGTGAATGAAGGTGAGGAGACAAGAAGATGAGATAAGGAGAGGATACAAGGAGAGGAGAGAGGAGATGAGGCTAAGAAGACTTGTTAGACTCTTGAGATGCACCCAGAGGGTCAGTGAAGGCTCAATGATGTCATGCTAGCATATGGCTACAGTGTTAGCCTTACAGTGGTCCATTTAATAGAGTGTTGCTAATGAACTGAAGTACTGTAGCTTCTCAATAGGAACCATTCAGGTTGACATTGTGGAAGAGGTGGAAGAGACAAAGCAGAGCTGAATATGGACCCGAATACATTTTAAAAGGGTTGGGAGTTCTGGCCCTGTTCAGTTACCCTAGGTGCTCTGTTTACAAGACCCGAATACATTTTAAAAGGGTTGGGAGTTCTGGCCCTGTTCAGTTACCCTAAGTGCTCTGTTTACAATGGAGTTGATGATGCTGTAATTTGTATCGCATTCAAAAGGTGTTTTATTAGGATAAAGCAAGTCCTCAAATCAATTTCATGTGCAGTGTCCTGTTGTCAGTTTATAATAACACAGGTTTGTTCCAAACCAGGACTCCTTAAAAGAGGATACTGTTTGTTACTAAAAAGACAACTTGGATTTATTTTGAGCTAAATGAAAAATCATTGAAAATGAATGAAGTAGTGAGGATGAACAACAGAGTGAGTCAACTTTGTCTGAGAGCCACAGTCTAACACACCCCTGGCCCTGCCCCGGGGTTGACCCCTGTCCTACTGATCTACTGATCTACTACAGGTTTTTATGGAACAGGATCTGGGCAGCTTGCCAAATCACGTCCCTCTCTTCACCCAATCCTATATAGCCGTATTCAATGTAGGACGTTAAAAAGTGAAACAGTTTGGAAAGCTGCGCTTAGTGTTAGTTGAAACCTACATCAAGAGTCCCTGAGTTGGCAGCTTGCCATTCCCTTCCCTATCATAGCTCACTTGATCTAATCTTAGTGTCGTGTTGTCCAAAAGGAGGTAAAAAGGTAGAACTCGTTGATTTGTGCCTCATGGTAATTTAAACCCACGGGGCAGTTTGGGCAGTTTTCCCAATGCTATCCTTACTTGAACCAATCCTATAGTTTTCTTATCCATTAAGAATGAACAGGCAAAACTCATTCGTGCTTACAGGGGCAATTCCATCCGACCTATGTGTGTCACTAGGCTGTTACTATAAAACACTGAAAGCACACTGACTCAATAGAGGCTGTGAAGACTCTCCTTGCCTCTACTGTTTATATCAGCCATTTGACACTGGGCACGGTGACTTTCACACAGAGTGTATGAGGAGCATGGTAAGGACCTGGGAGGGTAGAGGTGACTTTCACACAGAGTGTATGAGGAACATGGTAAGGACCTGGGAGGGTAGAGGTGACTTTCACACAGAGTGTATGAGGAGCATGGTAAGGACCTGGGAGGGTAGAGATGACTTTCACACAGAGTGTATGAGGAGCATGGTAAGGACCTGGGAGGGTAGAGGTGACTTTCACACAGAGTGTATGAGGAGCATGGTAAGGACCTGGGAGGGTAGAGGTGACTTTCACACAGAGTGTATGAGGAACATGGTAAGGACCTGGGAGGGTAGAGGTGACTTTCACACAGAGTGTATGAGGAGCATGGTAAGGACCTGGGAGGGTAGAGGTGACTTTCACACAGAGTGTATGAGGAGCATGGTAAGGACCTGGGAGGGTAGAGGTGACTTTCACACAGAGTGTATGAGGAGCATGGTAAGGACCTGGGAGGGTAGAGGTGACTTTCACACAGAGTGTATGAGGAGCATGGTAAGGACCTGGGAGGGTAGAGGTAACGGAAGCCACTCCTCAGTAAAAGGCACATGGCAGCCCACATGACAAAGCACCTAAAGGACTCTCAGACCATGAGAAACACAATTCTCTGGTTCGATCAAACCAAAATGTAACTCTTTGGCCTGAATGCCAAGCATCACGTCTGGAGGAAACCTAGCACCATCACTCTAAAAATGAGGGGTTCAACATGGGTTCTTCTAAGATCCTCAAAGTTCTTTGAAGAACCTTAAGGTTCTTGACACTGACAATGGCCCCCAAAAGGTTCTTCCAAGAACCCCATAGGAGGTAGGGTTCATCGAGGAACCTACTTAGTTCTTGGGGTTTCCTGCTGGAACCTAACTTCCCAACTAGAAACATTTGAATTTGAATTTGAAAGGACAGCAGGTGCAGGCACTTAAAACTGAAAAATGTAAAGATCTCCTCAATTTAAGGTAATATTTGTCCTTTACATGATCTAAATGGATATTATTTTATGATGATACCATCTATCTTTTCATAATTGTGCACATTTTTCTAAAAGAGAAAATGTACACAATTCAATGGATATCAATCAACAAACAGGTAAAATTATGTAGGCTATGATATGTTGAAGGCTAGCTGTATTGGGTGCAGATGACTGAACTACTCACTTGTGTGTCTGTCTGCAGGTTTACAGACGAGGCATACAAAGGTATGTCTATTGGTATGTTATACAGATCACATGTACCATCCTCCTCCCTCTATATTATATACGAGGTATGTGCAGGAAAACCATTATCAAAACAGTTTTTTTCATTCACATTTACCACAAAAACCAAGGTATGCATACTGTCGTGTGCATGTTTTGTTAAACATCTGTATAAATACTATTTTGGAAATTCAAAGACTTCCCCCTCCCTACACCTCTGATGAATATAACAGGAAACCTGTTCGATCACCACTCGCTGCAAAATCATTCTGGCTGTGGATACAGGGAACATCAACACATTAACATCAACACACCAGAGGAAAGACCCATTGGACTTGGGGCTCTGCTGGGACTTTACCTCATATTTAGATTTCTTTATGCTGCTTTGCCACTAAAATCATAATAAACACTGAACTCAAATAGTGTGTTGTTGTTCTGCATATTATGAGTAATAATAGGGGAGGGGGGTAGTTAAAAAATTAACCCCGAAAGGTTATTCGAGGATCCATTGAAAGGGGTTCTTTGAAGAACGTTTTGAAGGGGTTATTCAAAGAACTTATAGGGGTTCCCCCACAGTATCAATTTGAAGAACCCCTAAAGGATACTCAAAGAACCTTTTATTTTTAGAGTGATCCCTACGGTGAAGCATGGTGGTGGCAGCATCATGCTGTGGGGATGTTTTCAGCGGCAGGGGCTTGGAGACTAGTCAGGATCGAGGGAAAGATGAACGGCGCAAAGTACAGAGAGATCCTTAATGAAAACCTGCTCCTGAGTGCTCAGGGCCTCAGACTGGGGAAAGGTTCACCTTCCAACAGGACAATGACCTTAAGCACAACGACCCTAAGCACAATGCAGGAGTGGCTTCGGGACAAGTCTCTGAATGTCCTTGAGTGGCCCAGCCAGAGCCCAGACTTGAACCTGATCTAATATCTCTGGAGAGACCTGAAAAAAGCTGTGCAGCAACACTCCCCATCCAACCTGACAGGACTTGAGAGGATCTGCACAGAATGGTAGAATCTCCCCAAATAGAAGTGTGCCAAGCTTGTAGCGTCATACCCAAGAAGACTTGAGGCTGTAGTCGCTGCCAAAGGTGCATCAACAAAGTACTGAATAAAGGGTCTGAATAATTATGTAAATGTGATACTTCCGTTTTTCTCTTAAAAACCTGTGTTTTTCTCTCCTATAAAACTATTTTCTTTCCGTAACGTAACATAACAAAATGTGGAAAAAGTGAAGGGGTCTGAATACTTTCCGAAGGCACTGTACATCAAACACATGGTATCCATGTGTTTGATACCATTCCATCAACTACATTCCAGCCATGAATATGAGCCGTCCTCCCCTCAGCAGCCTCCTGTGCAGTGGGTATTATATTTAGAGTTAGAGTTAGGATATTCTGGAGTTTATTTAGACATTTAGACTAATTGTCAACCTAAAATTCATCACAATCACTGGATAAGGTTGCACATCAAAATACACTACATGGCCAAAAGTATGTGGCCACATGCTCGTCGAACATCTCATTCCAAAATCATGGGCCTTGATATGGATTTGATATCGGGCATTGATGTTGGACGATTAAGCCTGGCTTGCAGTCGGCGTTCAAATTCATCCCAAAGGTGTCCGATGGGGTTGTTGTCAGAGCTCTGTGCAAGCCAGGCAAGTTCTTCCGCACCGACCTCGACAAACCATTTCTGTATGAACCTTGCTTTGTGCACAGGGACATTTTCATGCTGAAACAAGAAAGGGCCTTTCCCAAACTGTTACCACAAAGTTGGAAGCACAGAATCATATAGAATGTCATTGCATGCTGTAGCGTTAAGATTTCCCTTCACTGTAACTAAGGGGTCTAGTACGAACCATGAAAAACAGCCCCACACCATTATTCCTCCTCCACCAAACTTTACAGTTGGCACTATGCATTCGGGCAGGTAGCGTTCTTCTCGTGATTCATCACTCCAGAGAACGCATTTCCACTTCTCCAGAGTCCAATGGCGGTGAGCTTTACACGACTCCAGCCGACGCTTGGCATTGCGCCTGGTGATCTTAGGCTTGTATGCGGCTACTCGGCCATGGAAACCCATTTCATGAAGCTCCCGACGAACAGCTCTGTGCTGAAGTTACTTCCAGAGGCAGTTTGGATCTCGGTAGTGAGCTTGTGTGGCCTACTACTTTGCGGCTGACCCATTGTTACTAATATAAGTTTCCACTTCACAATAACAGCACTTGCAGTTGAACGGGGCAGGACTAGCAGGGCAGAAATTTGACGAACTCACTTGTTGGAAAGGTGGCATCATATGGCGGTGACACATTGAAAGTCACTGAGCGCTTCAGCATGGGCCATTTTACTGCCAATGTTTGTCTATGGAGATTGCATGGCTGTGTGCTCAATTTTATACACCTGTCAGCAACGTGTGGTGCTGAAATAGCCATATCCACTAATTTGAAGGGGTGTCCACATACCTTTGGCCATGTAGTGTATCTTGAATCATGCATTCCTGCTTAGATAGATGAAACAACATGCATTGAATACCTCAGTAGTCCACTCATAACACTTCTTAATAAAGTACTATGAATGACATAAGATGAATACTCGTGATTTGGTGGGGGCGGGGGTGAGTTGGCAACATGTGCAGTGATGTCGGCTGGTGTGGATGAAATGCCAGGGCCAAACCCTTGTCCCAGTCTGCCCCTGCGCGCGTGCGCACACACACACACACACACACACACACACACACACACACACACACACACACACACACACACACACACACACACACACACACACACACACACACACACACACACACACTCACCAGTAATTGCCAATTAAAGCCAATTTGACAGCAATTCTATCACCACTCTCCCAGACACCCGGCAGCCCCCATCTTGTGGTTAAAGCCCCATTAAAAGGTCTCGTTCAGATTCACTAGACTTGTTACCAGCGCAGGTCTCGTGAGTCACCAGCTATTCAAATGTTTCGTTTTTACATTAGTTACACTTACTGTGGCTTCGGCTACGTTATGTTCTCTCTGCACACTTCTAGTAGCATACATCTCACAGCAGAAGGTTTGGAAGGTGCTATGAGAGCAGCTACTCATCTTAACCATGACACACTTCAACAGTACAACTAGATACAGATACACCAATTCACAAGAGTGTGCAGAGATTTTAGGATGGTTTATTCCATCAAGAAACTCCATTGACAAGATAGTCCTAACCCAACCAAGTTCCATGTGATAAAATACTTTAAGAGAAAAAACACAATTCACCTGAAATGGTTGAACAATTGTCCATTCTCCCATTTGAAAGGGCAACCTGTGTCTGTGACTCAGTCTCTAGGAAGAGAATGGATGTTTAACCCTTTTGCGGTGTCTTGAAAAGTGGAAAAGGCTACATCACCAAGTCATTTCTGTTGGTGAGACACTGGTATTAGTGTCTGATAATAACTATACTGTGGCATTCACAGGCTGTTCTTTCAGAAACACACTGATCTAACACAGAGACCCAGTGTCTCCCCTCCCTCCCTCCCTCCCTCCCTCCCTCCCTCTCTGCAATCAGCTCAAAAGCAACTGAATCATTGATCAAAACACAGATAGCGTATCAGTAGGATAATGCTAAGCTAACACTAATTCTAGTACCCGTCTTGGATAAGGATGACAGATGACGCTAAACTAAAGCTAATTTCTAGCTAAGGGAAAGCATTGGGATGATGAATGACTTAAGCTAAGCTAATGAATGCTAACGCTAGTGTCTCTACATCACGTATCAAACTAATTCCACAGAGGGCTGTGTGTCTGTGGGTTTTCGCTCCCTTTTATTTGATTGATGAATTAAGGTCAGCTGATTAGTAAGGAACTCCCTCACCTGGTTGTCTAGGTCTTAACTGAAAGGAGAAAATAAAAACCAGCCGACACTAGGCCCTCCATGGAAAGAGTTTGACACCCCTGCTCTACATGATGTAAAGTGGGAGGATGACGCTAAGCTAACTTTAGCCTCTAGCTAAGGTATGGTATGGGGAAGATGCTGGTTTAAGCTAAACTAATGCTAGTGTCTCCAGCTGAGGTAAGCTAAGGGGATGGTGCAGTGTGTTAAGCCAGTGAGCCAGGAGAGCAGTCAGCTGTGTGGGGCCCACGCACATATCAATGTAGCCGATAGCTTTGGTGCAGATATCTGGAGTCATGCATGCTGCCTGCTGCTATATTTAGAGATCAGCTTTATGTAAGGCTAGGTGAATCACACATTCCTCCTCTCTCACTCACACATTCAATATGCTGTATACTGTATAGTGTACACACACACACACACACACACACACACACACACACTGAATGATGACATATGACATGCCAAAATAACAACACTATGGGGAATCACATAACGGTATGAGCAAACACTCACATGATGAGATGAATTATTCATGTATATACACCATCAATGTATCACAGTTTGACTTCGAAATGTGACATTTGTCCACGTTGTCCCAAACGTCTATGGGTGATCTCAAGGTAAACGTTGGTTTTTGATGTTTAAGTTGAGACACTCACCTAACCAAAAACACTTGCATCGGGCTAGGGGTTTCACTTCTTGTTAAGTTAAGGGTTAAGGTTTGGGATAGGATTAAAATAGGGTTAGGTTTAGAAATGAATTCAGAGTGAATAAGTTAAGGGTTAAAGTTTAGGAAAGGTTTAAAACAGAAAAACAAAACATTATCCCCTAGCTCTGGGATTGAACATGCAAACCTTGGCGCCGGAGAGTGGTTTTACCACGTATCCACCATCCCCATCTACAAACCCCTTACAATCAGCCAGCCTACTTGAAAGTAATAACACTCACCGTTGCCCCTAGTGGTCGGTTTTGAAGGCATTTCTAGACGTTCATGGGACCTGGATGGACATCTAGCTTGGACTTCAATCTAGAGCAACATCCCTGTATACACACCAGGCAGGACACAGACACTCACATATATACACACCTTATTCTCTGTGTTTTACTCACCTAAAATCACCAAAGTCCCCACAAGGATGGTAAAGCAAGGGAAAAAACAAAGGCTATTTTAAACTTAGTGGTTAGAGTTAGGGTTAGGGTTACAATTACGGTTAGAATTAGGGTTAGAATTAGAGTTAGGGTAGGCGTTAGGGAAAATACGATTTTTTATGGAAATTACATATTAGGTTCCCACGAGGATAGAAGAACATAACAAGTGTGTGTGTGTGTGTGTGTGTGTGTGTGTGTGTGTGTGTGTGTGTGTGTGTGTGTGTGTGTGTGTGTGTGTGCGTGCACATGTATTCCTCAGAGACTACTCTGATGAGGGTAATTCGAGGGTGTTAATCAAAGCCCTAACAAAATAGATTAGACAGGTGCGTGTGAGCGTGTGTGTGTGTGCTTTGCATGCTTAAACCCCCTCCCCACACACACACACACACACACACTCCCAACACTCACTATGATTGTGTGAATTGCAATGCACTCAGACATCAGCCTCATCAGTCCAATGAAAGGGATGGTTTGTCTCTGAGAACCTATCATCCATTTCCCAGAGGGACCACTCACTGCGGTGGTCATCCCTCCCTCCCTCAGTCTGTGTGTGGATAGCATCTATCTTCAGGTCATTTATAGCACTCGTCCTCTAACTTGAGGGGGATGGTCAAGTGTCTTGCATTCTCTCTCTCTCTCTCACTATTGCTTCTCCTCTCTAATCTTTGTTTCACCATCAAAGTGCAGAGTGCAGGGAAGCTAATTGAAGGAGAGAAACCAACTGAATGAGAGAGAAAGAGGGAGAGAGAGAGGGATCAATGAAGCTGAGGGGGGGGCAGGTCTCCAGCCATGCTAAAAATATCCACATGGATGCCGAACCGTCAGACGCTTTCACAAGACACAGACGCATAAAAACACATGTAGGCAAACATGCACACACACACAACACACACACACAACACACACACCACACACACACAACACACAACAAACACAAACATGGGCAGAAACGTATAGAAAAACACACGCACACACCAATTCTATTAAAGATAAGAAGAGGAAGAGCAGAGAGAAATCAAAGAGAGAGAGAGAGATTGAGGAGGGAGAGGCGGAGGGAGAGCCGAGACTGAGTCTGACATGAAACTGGTCGTCATGGTATCCAAATCTTTGCTCTCTCCTCTCCAGGGAAACAACCTCTGACAGCGCTGGTGCCGACTGAGAGCTGATTACCACACACACACTCTCACACACAGACACACACCTGGGACTCTAGAGCAGAGGGATAAACAACAGTTCAGGCAGAGCCTGTATCCACCACAGCAATCTCACACACACATACACTACAATCATATGCACATGCATGCATGCGCACACTCCCAAACAATACTGCCAATCAGCTAGAGAAGTAAACACACTCACATACACCAGCCCTAAATTCACAAACAATATATACCGTTAATCAACTTCAGAAAACTCACTCTCTGTCTCTTTCTTACACACACACACACACACACACACACACACACACACACACACACACACACACACACACACACACACACACACACACACACACACACACACACACACAGTCTTGTACAGCTAACCTTGTGGGGACATACAATTCAGTCCCATTCAAAATCCTATTTTCCCTAACCCCTAACCCTAAACCTAACCCTAATCCTAACCCGTACTCTTACCCTAACCCTAACCTTAATCCTAACCCTAACCCAAAAACCTAAACTTTATCCTAACCCGTACTCTTACCCTAACCTTAACCCTAACCCTAACCCTAAAACCTAAACTTTATCCTAACCCTAAACCTAACCCTAGCTCCTAACCCTACAACTAACCCTAGCTCCTAACCTTAACCCTAAACCCCCTAGAAATAGCATTTGACCTTGTGGGGACTAACAAAATGTCCCCAGCTGGTCAACTTTTTGTTAGTTTATTATTCTTGTAGGGACTTCTGGTCCCCACAAGAATAGTTAAACATGTCCACACACACACACACACACACACACACACACACACACACACACACACACACACACACACACACACACACACACACACACACACACACACACACACACACAAACACAGGGCATGGAGGATCTTCATATATCAACTACTGAGACCTCGCTCTTACACACACACACACTTTAAAACACACAGATACACACACTCTCAAACAATACGTCAATAAACTAGAGAGAACACACACAGACACACAGGATTTCTGTCAGGAAAGTGGTAGGTCACCTTAAATGATCTCATAGCCTGCTACAGTCTTGCCAAAGATGACATCTTAAAGACAGGGTTGCTTTCCACTCCTCTCCTTATCTCTCCTCAGAACTCTTTCAGACCAATCACATTATATTACATCAGAGAAAATTTGAATATCACACAACGCTATTCCGTGTGACATTCCTGTGTGGTTAACCTTATCCTATGGCTGTGTGTGTGTGTGTGTGTGTGTGTGTGTGTGTGTGTGTGTGTGTGTGTGTGTGTGTGTGTGTGTGTGTGTGTGTGTGTGTGTGTGTGTGTGTGTGTGTGTGTGTGTGTACACAGGAGGAGCGGGAAGAAGAAAGAGGGGACAAAGAGAGAGGGGAAGAAAAGAAGTGAGAGATGTGCGCAAACACACACACACACACACACACACACACACACACACACACACACACACACACACACACACACCCGCTTGTCACAGTCTCTCACTTCCTCTTACTGGAGTGGCAAAGAGAGGATTAGTGATCAGCCCCACGAACAGCATTCAGGAATGTGACGATATGTGATAAGACCAAAACAGCCTTTGCTACACGTTGACTTGTCTGTCGTACTGACAAAGCCCCGAATCACATAGTGTAGTTACAGTACCTTAAACAGTCACAATATAGATAGTATTAGTGTTGGGAAAAACATTTCTGAATTAGGCCTATAATATTATCCATTCCAAACCAGCCAGTCTGTATAATGTGTGGTCAGATGTGTTGATAATTCAAAGAAAAGCAAAAATATTGAGTAAATATTTTGTCCAAAATATTGGGTCACTAAAACTAAAACGGTTCATCCCATGAATGAGGTAGCAAACAATGTCCTACTGTGATTTACAACCTAATAGCAATATTTATTTACTTCTTGATATTTTAGACCGATATGATTATCTGTTCGTTTCATTTCTCCAAAGTAGTTCAAACATCCATTTTAAGAAATAGCTGATATCACCGAACTATGACAAAAACAATTTTTGGTGTATTGTTGTCATTATTGGTCGCTTAGCGCCTCCTAGTGGTTTTATCGACAATAGATGATGAATCACCAATAAATCCATCATTTCAAATTCGGTGTTGAATGATTGCTCACCTGAGTCACCTCGTCATCTTCTTACTACTTCTCTCTTTAATGTCGATGTGGACCTCCAGTTCCCACATTGCTTTATGAGGCTCACACTCTGCCCAAAAGTAGCAGGTGTGACCTGGGAGATAGATACTGTAGACCTAACACTACATTTCCACATTACATGATGGGGGCGATGAGACAACGGAGCCCCATTCCTTTTCATCCGAGGGAGTGAAGTGGGCGGGGAACCAGTGGGCTATGCCAGCATGGGCTAGGGAACGTGAACACGGCTGGAACAAAGTTGAGGAAGTTTAACTTTTTGTAAATACTCTGCGACATTGCTGTGCTATTGACCAATCGAAGCTCACTATAGTTTCCAGGACCCTACTGGATTGGCTGTTGATACCTAGCACTACTTAGCCTGCTTGCATCAACATGAGGGTGACGCTGGGAACGCACAAGATGGCGGTCAGTGCAGATGTGTTTGTTTGGTAGCTGAAGAAATTATTGGATTTCCTCAACCAAATGTTGTAATTTCTAAGGTCATAAAACACTGTATGAATATGGTTTTGTTTGTTTAGCAAGGTAATTTATTACTTTCTGCAAGTTATTCACCTCTAAAATGATTAAGTCTGCGACAACACTAGCTAGCTCAAACTAGCTTGTCTACATGGAAACTTCCACAATAAGAACCAAAAGAAAAGATATGGGGAAATCATTAGATGGACAATTAACAGCAAAATATGGTATGGTTTTGGGTACTCCTCTGTAGGGGGAAATACTGCTGTGGGTGATGTAAATTTGGTGAGCTTGGACAACAATGCTGTGAAGTTGAGATGAAAATTGAGGCTATAAAAAATGAGGTTGACTATCTCTGGAGAAGTGAAAACCCTCAAAAGTGACATGAAAAAAATGGATGTCATCTGACAAGAAAATGAAAAGGTGGCTAAACTCGAGCAAATGGTGAATGAGGCAGAGAGATACCAGCCCAGATGAAACCTGGGGCTCCATGGAATTCCAGAGCAAGCGGGTGAGGACATCAAATGCAGAGTTGTTGACATCTGTGGAGCTGTCATTCCCGAATCAAAAGCCAAACTTCAGGACAATGTGGACATCATTCATTGTTTGGGAAGACTCAAGGATCAAGACAAGAGACCAAGGACAACCATCATCAGGTTCACCAACAGATCTACAAGGGATCTTCTCTGGAGGCAAGCGAAGAACTGTGAGCTCCTCATCAAGCAAAAATGGAGGTTCACAGAGGATCTGACCTCAGCGGTCAAAGTGACACGGGAGAAACTGTGGCTGATGGCGGCTGCAGCTCGAAAGGCAGGGAAAACTGCATTTTTTGTCAGTGCAAGAGTGATCATCGATGGGAAAGAAATGCGGCCAAATCAGAACATTTGAGAGAGAGCCAGAGTCTAACTAGGACAGAACTGGTAGGCCTAAACACTGCCTAATTGCCAGGTGAATAGCAACCTTTTATTGTAAAGAATTTACACAAACACTTGAATGAGAAAAGGCTGACTTGAGAACTGGTAAACCAAACACTAACTATGGGTGAATAACTGCTCATTGTAAGGTCTACACAATGTCTCCCCCTTGTGGGAGTAAGAATACTTTGGTAACTTTATAACCAGTATTTTTTAGTTGGAGGGGCTAATAATGGGATGGAAATCCTTTTGAGTTACATATCCTTGGAAAAGCTTATATTAGCATGACAAGGATGTTGGTTGAAGTTCATGTCTTTATCTCTTTGTTCAATTAATGTCAGGGGTATTCGTCATTTACTCAAGCGTAAGGCTATTTTCATGCATTGCAAACAGTTTAATGCAGACTTTTACTTTCTACAAGGGACTCATGCTTGTTCTTCTGATCTATCTTTTTGGAAAACTCAGTGGGTTAACGACATCTGGTTATCATATGGCAACAACCACTCTGCAGGTGTAGCAGTTTTAAGAGGTGTATTTAAAAAGGAAGGTCATCAGTAGGAAGACTGGATGTTGGTTCATTTGAACAGTGAAATGTTCTTATTATGGAATATCTATACATCCAAAAACAAACAAAACAACATGATATTATTTCAAGAATTTGAAGAAGAGAATAATAGAGTCGTGAAGAGGGCACGACAAAGCCTATCCCCCCTCAGGAAACTAAAAAGATTTGGCATGGGTCCTGAGATCCTCAAAAGGTTCTACAGCTGCAACATCGAGAGCATCCTGACTGGTTGCATCACTACCTGGTACGGCAATTGCTCGGCCTCCGACCGCAAGGCACTACAGGGGGTAATGCGTACGGCCCAGTACATCACTGGGGCTAAGCCTCCTGCCATCCAGGACCTCTACACTAGGTGGTGTCAGAGGAAGGCCCTAAAAATTGTCAAAGACCCCACCCACCCCAGTCATAGACTGTTCTCTCTACTACCGCATGGCAAGCGCTACCGGAGTGCCAAGTCTAGGACAAAAAGGTTTCTCAACAGTTTTTACCCCCAAGCCATAAGACTCCTGAACAGGTAATCAAATGGCTACCTGGACTATTTGCATTGTGTGCCCCCCAACCCCTCTCTTTACACTGCAGCTCGGGGCTCCCGAGTGGCGCCGCGGTCTAAGGCACTGCAGCTCCGTGCTAGAGGCATCACCACATGCCCTGCTTCCATTTGCGGCTGTGTCACAACTGGCCGTGATTGGGAATTCTATAGGGCGGCACACAATTGACCCAGCGTCATCCGGGTTAGTGTTTGGCCGGGGTAGGCCATCATTGTAAATAAGATTTTGTTCTTAACTGACTTGCCTAGTTAAATGAAGGTTAAATAAAATAAATAAAAGTTAGCAATAGCAAGATATGTGATAATGTATCTTGGTAATAAAGTTAGCAAAGATCAGAAAGAAAGGGCCAATTTAAAATGTTCTTCTATTGAGGAGAAAATTGGAAAGAGATTTATCTGGATGTGTACTTTTGTCAAAATATGAACGTTTGTCCAGATTAGTTTATACCTCCCTTGCCTTGGATGGTCCTCTGTCAGCAACTAAAATGGTTCATACTCAATTATTTAACATCATATGGAGGAATAAACCTCATTATTTAAGAAAAGCGTTAATATGTAGCACCCAAAGTGAGGGAGTGTTGAATGCTCTGGATTTTAAAACCTCTAATGTAATCTTTAAGATCAAATGGCTACAAAACGATTTAAGAAATAAAGGTTGAATTTGGAATAGAATCCCTAATTTAACATTTCAACAGATTTGTGGTCTAGAATTCTTACTCAAATGCAACTTTGACGTGGGTAAGATCCCTGTTAAGCTTGCTAACTTTCATAAACAACTACTTCAAACTTAGAAACTCATGTACAAACATATTTGTTCCCAACATATATCTACAATCTGGAAAAATAAAGACATAAAATACAAAAACAGGTCTTTGTTTTTCCAGAACTGGTTTGAGAACAGCATTATCTGGTAAAAATATTGATGATGGACAACAATATGATTATCCAGATTTCATGAGAACACACAATGTTACATTTCCCCCTTGAGGAGGTTCAAATAGTTGTTAGAGCTGTCCCTAAAGGTGCTATTCTTCTTTTAGGAGAAAATAACAGTATTCCAAGTGCAACTGCTGAGGATTTTGTAGCCTCAATACAGCAAGAAGGAATTGACATTTTAAACTATGTCAATATGTTACTATTCCCTCTGCTATGCAGCCCTAGGACAAGTGAACTGGAACAGTCTCGTTGTTGTCTGGCAAATATTGTATCATACAAACTCAATCATAGAATCTACCGGGCGGCAGGTTGCTTAGCGTTTAGAGCATTTGGCCAGTAATCAAATGCTGGATCAAATCCCTGAGCTGACAAGGTACAACAAATCTGTTGTTCTGCCCCTGAACAAGGCAGTTAACCCACTGTCATTGGCTGTCATTGTAAATAAAACTTTGTTCTAAACTGACTTGCCTGGTTAAATAAAAAAATAAAAACCTTTATTATACACAGATTCAAATTAGCTACTGATAACAAATGTGTATTTTACGGTTGTGACCCAGAGACTCTTGACCATTTATTTTGGCATTGTTCTTATGTCAGAAGATTTTGGAGTCAGAAGATTTTATTTGAAAAGGAACAGCGATTAATGTTAATCTGAGAGACTCTGATATTATGTTTTATTTTGATCCAAATGATATGGACCCTGATTTAACTTTCATTGTTCATTTGTTTATCTTTCATGGAAGATTCTTTATCAAACCCCTCTTCATATTGAATTGAAATATTATTTTGAAATAATCAGTAAGTGTAATAACAAAAAAGCAACGTTGGGCCCAAGGTTGTAAAACAGGGGAAGGTCCACCCACTTGTCTGACCTGATTGCAGCTAGCTTGTCTCTCTGCCGCCGAGCTGGTCTGGTGTCTCGGTTATCGAAGCGGATAATCCTGGAAATAACGTGGAAGTTTTCCAGAGACATTGTTGCACTGAAAGGTTCTCTGCCACTTTCTGCATCCAACAGGGATTCTGTGGATTCCCTATTGCATCTGAAAACACTAGAAAGGGTAAACAATTCCAAAGTATGCATGTAAATGAGTTTGGTCCATCTCCTTCCATCTATCTCCAAAAACATGCCTTCCCTCCAAATTAGTGCAGTCCAGAATGATTTTTGGGATGTTGTCTGGGATAAACAGTTCAAAAAAAGACTTTATGTTCTGCACATGAGTAACCACCATCCGCGTTTGCCCTGGTTGCATTCTTATCACATTGGCAGCCATGCTAGGTGGCTCATTCCTTGGGCAAGAAGACCATTCAAATTTCACAATTTTTTTACATCCATATTTCTCCTCCTGCAGGCTGCTGATGAGCTGGTTGCTGATGGGCTGATCCTGAGGCTGACTGCTGATGGACTGGTCCTGGGGCTGGCTGAGGGTCAATCTCATCCTCTTCTTCCAACTCACTGTCAGACTCCGAATTAACAAAGACATGATCCTCATAATAGTATTAAGACGCTCCTTCCACACTAGCTTCTCTCTCTGCAAAAGTTATTTCTAAAGCCCTCTGAGCAGAGATCATTTTTGACATACTGATTGATTGTGGTAAGGAGACACATGCACAGCTGTTTATTTGTTGTGTTCTTCCCCCAATTTGCACCTGGCTGGAGTAGAGTGTGGGAAAATACTCTTTTTTTATATATTTTTGTTTTTACAATGTATCGAAATAATGTATTGTAGTAACATTGTGCAGGCTGCCGCAAGACATTGTGTAGTTTCACACACTACAAAGGGTAAAGAGTGTGAGAAAATCTGTAGACTGGTAGACAGGCAGGGAGACAGACAGGTTCTTGGTGCTATGTTGAAACAACAGGCCCAGGGAGGAGGAAGACAGAGTTTTCACCTACTCACACTCTTTTCCACACTTTTATTATCCTCAGGTCCAGTGGACCCGAACACCACATATGTAATATACGTATGTAGAGGGGTGCACAGTGTGCACTCAATGAAAATGTGTTATTTTACATATTCTTCACAGAAAATGAGCCAAGGCCAATGAGTCTCAGGTTGAAAAAATAATTAATTGTATCATTTTTCTTTTAGTAAACACTGAAAATGGGTTCCACAGAGCCGAATACAGCACAAGGGTTAAACAAAAATAAGGGTGGCTATCCGATTCATAATTTTGTGGAAATGCACTATAAGACAAAAAAACGGTGTTCCTGATGCCACATTGTAGTTCCTATGTTAGCCATATGTGTGGGAAAGTGTGTATAGACCTGTATGCTGGCTATATCTTGTGCCTAAAACCAAAGTTAGTCTTTAGGAAAAAACAATGTGCTGGTGTAGTCAAATGGGTTAAAACCATAAGGTCAATAGGCCATGGGGTATAGTGCTCTTTGGAAAAGGGTAGTCTACAGACTGACAGAAAAACTAAGGGAATAATGGCCACCACTTAGTAAAGGAAATAGCAACATTGATCTTTGGGCTTCCGTTTCTCATCTAGGCACTCTGAGAACAGGAGGAGGAATGACTTAATACAAAAGCCTTTATTTAGTAGAACTCTTACAAAACTACAGGACAAATAAACAGCTTGGTACGGGCAGTGTTTTCACTCTGTAAGTGTTGCGATTTTCAAACTTTATTGACACGAACTGTGATTGGTTCATGAGCCATTTCACTCGCCACTGCTCGACCAATCAAATACAAGGGAACTTATTTGATTAATGTACATTTTTCTATTGAACAGTGCAATTTGCAGTGGATTTCTTTCACATATCTCACTGTATTTACATTCATGCATTAAATGTGACATGACTCAACACCTCTTAAGCTAGGCATATGCTCATCGTCGTAGGCTGAAGAGGTTGATAATTCATCTACCATGTGGTTTAATTAACTGGCATAGAAAGGTAATGAATGCTGTGTTACTAAAACATGGTTATTCTATAAGTATCATAATCACTGGTGTTTAACCAGTAAATGTGTAGTGAGGACCAGGATGGGTTTGACAATTAGTTACAAATGACTATTTACAGTTGAAGTCGGAAGTTTACATACAATTACGTTTAGATACGTTTTTCAACCACTCCACAAATTTCTTGTTAACAAACTATAGTTTTGGCAAGTCGGTTAGGACATCTACTTTGTGCATGACACAAGTAATTTTTCCAACAATTGTTTACAGACATATTATTTCACTTATAAATCATTGTCTCACAATTCCAGTGGGTCAGAAATGTACATACACTAAGTTAACTGTGCCTTTAAACAGCTTGGAAAATTCCAGAAAATGATGTCATGGCTTTAGAAGCTTCTGATAGGCTAATTGACATAATTTGAGTCAATTGGAGGTGTACCTGTGGATGTATTTCAAGGCCTACCTTCAAACTCAGTGCCTCTTTGCTTGACGTCATGGGGAAAATCAAAAGAAATCAGCCAAGACCTCAGAAAAAAAATTGTAGACCTCCACAAGTCTGGTTCATCCTTGGGAGCAATTTCCAAATGCCTCAAGGTACCACGTTCATCTTTACAAACAATAGTACGCAAGTATAAACACCATGGGACAACGCAGCTGTCATACCACTCAGGAAGGAGACGTGTTCTGTCTCCTAGAGATGAACGTACTTTGGTGCGAGAAGTGCAAATCAATTCCAGAACAACAGCAAAGAACCTTTTTTATTTTTTATTTCACCTTTATTTAACCAGGTAGGCTAGTTGAGAACAAGTTCTCATTTACAACTGCGACCTGGCCAAGATAAAGCAAAGCAGTGTGACACAAACGACAACACATAGTTACCAATGGAATAAACAAACATACAGTCAATAATACAATAGAGATAGAGAGTCTATATACAGTGCGTGCACATGAGGTAGGATAAGGGGGGCGAGGCAATAAATAGGCCATAGTGGTGAAATTATTACAATATAGCAATGAAACACTGGGGTGATAGATGTGCAGAAGATGAGTGTGCAAGTAGTGGTACTGGGGTGCAAAGGAGCAAAATAAATAACAATATGGTGATGAGGTAGTTGGATGGGCTATTTACAGATTGGCTATGTACAGGTGCAGTGATCTGTGAGCTGCTCTGGCAGCTGGTGCTTAAAGCTAGTGAGGGAGAAATGAGTCTCCAGCTTCAGTGATTTTTGCAATTAGTTCCAGTCATTGGCAGCTGAGAACTGGAAGGAAAGACTGCCGAATTGGAATTGGCTTTGGGGGTGACCAGTGAAATATACCTGCTGGAGTGCGTGCTGCGGGTGGGTGCTGCTATAGTGACCAGTGAGATGAGATAAGGCGGGGCTTTACCTCGCAATGACTTATAGATGACCTGGAGCCAGTGAGTTTGGCAACGGATATGAAGCGAGGGCCAGCCAACGAGAGCATACAGGTCGCAGAGGTGGGTAGTATATGGGGCTTTGGTGACAAAACGGATGGCATTGTAATAGACTGAATCCAATTTGCTGAGTAGAGTGTTGGAGGCTATTTTGTAAATGACATCGCCGAAGTCAAGGATCGGTAGGATAGTCAGTTTTACTAGGGTATGTTTGGCAACATGAGTGAAGGATGCTTTGTTGTGAAATAGGAAGCAGATTCTAGAATACATTTTGGATTGGAGATGCTTAATATGAGTCTGGAAGGAGAGTTTACAGTCTAACCAGACACCTAGGAATTTGTAGTTGTCCAGATATTCTAAGTCAGAACCGTCCAGAGTAGTGATGCTAGATGGGTGGGTAGGTGTTGGCAGCGATCGGTTGAAGAGCATGCATTTATTTTTGCTTTCATTTAAGAGCAGTTGGAGGCCACGGAAGGAGAGTTGTATGGCAATGAAGCTCGTCTGGAGGCTTGTTAACACAGTGTCCAAAGAAGGGCCAGAAGTATACAGAATGGTGTCGTCTGCGTAGAGGTGGATCAGGGAATCACCAGCAGCAAGAGCGACATCATTGATGTATACAGAGAAAAGAGTCGGCCCGAGGATTGAACCCCATAGAGACTGCCACAGGCCCTCCGATTTAACACACTGAACTCTGTCAGAAAGGTAGTTGGTGAACCAGGGGAGGCAGTCATTTGAGAAACCAAGGCTGTTGAGTCTGCCGATAAGAATGTGGTGATTGACAGAGTCGAAAGCCTTGGCCAGGTCAAAGAATACAGCTGCACAGTATTGTCTCTTATCGATGGTGGTTATGATGTCGTTAAGGACCTTGAGCCTGGCTGAGGTGCACCCATGACCAGCTCGGAAACCAGATTGCATAGCGGAGAAGGTACGGTGGGATTCGAAATGGTCTGTGATCTGTTTGTTAACTTGGCTTTCGAAGAACTTAGAAAGACAGAGTGTCTCCCCATTTGAAGAGGGGGATGACCGCGGCAGTGTTCCAATCTTTGGGGATCTTAGACGATACAAAAGAGAGGTTGAACAAGCTAGTAATAGGGGTTGCAACAATTTTGGCGGAACATTTTAGGAAGAGAGGGTCCAGATTGTCTAGCTCTGCTGATTTGTAGGGGTCCAGATTTTGCAGCTCTTTCAGAACATCAGCTATCTGGATTTGGGGGAAGGAGAAATGAGGGAGGCTTGGGCAAGTTGCAGTGAGGGGTGCAGGGCTGTTGACCGGGGTAGTCAGGTGGAAAGCATGGCCAGCCGTAGAAAAATGCTTTTTGAAATTCTCAATTATCGTGGATTTATTGGTGGTGACAGTGTTTCCTAGCCTCAGTGCAGTGGGCAGCTGGGAGAAGGTGCTCTTATTCTCCATGGACTTTACAGTGTCCTTGTGAAGATGCTGGAGGAAACAGATTCAAAAGTATCTATATCCACAGTAAAACGAGTCCTATATCGACATAACTTGAAAGGCCGCTCAGCAAGGAAGAAGCCACTGCTCCAAAACCACCATAAAAAAAGCCAGACTACGGTTTGCAACTGCACATGGGGACAAAAATCGTACTTTTTGGAGAAATGTCCTCTGGTCTTATGAAACAAAAAATAGAACTGTTTGGCCATAATGACCATCGTTATGTTTGGAGGAAAAAGGGGGAGGCTTGCAAGCCGAAGAACACTATCCCAACCGTGAAGGACGGGGGTGGCAGCATCATGTTATGGGGGTGCTTTGCTGCAGGAGGGACTGGTGCACTTCACAAAATAGATGGCATCATGAGGTGGGAAAATTATGTGGATATATTGAAGCAACATCTCAAGACATGTCAGGAAGTTAAAGCTTGGTCGCAAATGGGTCTTCCAAATGGACAATGACCCCAAGCATACTTCCAAAGTTGTGGCAAAATGGCTTAAGGACAACAAAGTATTGGATTGGCCATCACAAAGCCCTGACCTCAATCCCATAGAAAATGTGTGGGCAGAACTGAAAAAGCATGTGCGAGCAAGGAGGCCTACAAACCTGACTCAGTTACACCAGCTGTCAGGAGGAATGGTCCAAAATTCACCCAACTTATTGTGGGAAGCTTGTGGAAGGCTACCCGAAATGTTTGACCCAAGTTAAACAATTTAAAGGCAATGCTACCAAATACTAATTGAGTGTATGTAAACTTCTGACCTACTGGGAATGTGATGAAAGAAATAAAAGCTGAAATAAATCATTCTCTAGTATTATTCTGACATTTCACATTCTAAAAATAAAGTGGTGATCCTAACTGACCTAAGACAGGGATTTTTTTACAGGGAATAAATGTCAGGAATTGTGAAAAACTGAGTTGAAATGTATTTGGCGTCGGTGTATGTAAACTTCCGACTTCAACTGTAACTGCGCAGGAGTTGCATCGCTGATTTAATTAATTAATAATTAGGCAGCATGAAGGAATCTGTAGCCTAACAGCTTGTAATGCAGGTAATAAAGTCACTGTAGAATACTAGCCTATCCAAAGTGCTATTATGCAGAAACGATCTCTAACTAAACAGACATTTACAAAAAGAAAACCTGCTGATTAAAATCACACATTTTCACAAAGGAAGATACAATCTGAAATGGTTCAAAAAAATATCATTTTAATGAACAAATACTTTGCACTTTTCTTAAACCACTTCTGGAATGATCTGGAATGATTGTTCCACATTAATGAAAGACACATTTATCTTAAAAAAAACAATTGATATTAATTTAACTCCCAGGTAACTTTCACATTTCAACACTTCCAAGCTTGTAATGTGCTGCTCCTGTAAAATATATTTTTTACTTGTAGGTTTCACTTGTTAGTGGCTCCATCCATTGGTTAGGAATGGCAGCATTAAAACTAACTTAAAACTATGGTGAGTGAGTAAAAAACAGAGGATAGGGCTTGTGTGTGTGTGTGTGTGTGTGTGTGTGTGTGTGTGTGTGTGTGTGTGTGTGTGTGTGTGTGTGTGTGTGTGTGTGTGTGTGTGTGTGTGTGTGTGTGTGTGTGTGTGTGTGTGTGTGTGTGTGTGTGTGTGTACCTCTGGAAAGCCAATGAGCAGCCAGACAAGAAAGCTAAAGATCCAATTGAGTGCCTAATGGAGGATTCTTCTCCACTCTGACTGGTCTACTTGATCTCGACGCCCTGGATCCTGACGTCGCCCTCGAAGTGCATGTATTTATACTTCTCGTCTCCTTGGCGATTGGGGAAGTGGATCTCAGAGCCGTCGGGAAAAGAAACTAGGAACTGCTCCTTGGTGAAGGTGATATTTATCTGAGACAGAGAAGTAATTACACATTTTTATCCAGAGGTGCTTAGGTATTTGGGATGCAAGGATTGCAAGTTATTACCACCAGAGGTCCCTAGTAGAACTCCCTTATACACATGGGAAGAGAGGAGGACATTCACATCAGCATGGGTTAAATTGGAAACATACACATATCCACCTGTGCTCACACACACACAGTGTAATTTCTCACCTTAAACTCCTCTCCCTGGTTGAAGGGGAATCCTCCCTCTCTGTGCTCCTCACACCACTTGCCTCCATGGTAGGAGTTACACACCACGGCCCGGGTGTCTCCGTGGGCGTCGAAGCGAGGGTTCATGTGCAAGGCGAGGTCATCCTCGCTGTTGCCCACGTTGATGACAAAACTACAGTAAGGGAAGAGGAGAGCACACAGACAGAGAAGGGATAAGGAACATCCTTTAACCTACAGGGAAAGAGGGTCTGGATTGATAATTACACACAAACAGTTTATAGCTATAATCTACTTTTTCATTGTAGTTTGATAATGTACGTTGTGAATATGAACGGATCATTCTCGTGATACAGTGACTAGTTTCTCTATGATGTCTCCAGGCTGCTGACGGAGAAGTGGAGTGACAATGAATTGTGTCTGAAGGGGGTTAGCTACTCACTGTGTGGCGTCAGAGTTAGGGATCCCTGTGATGGTCAGGGTCTGGCCCACCTTGAAGGACATGTTCTTTACCACAACTCCCTGTAGAGGAAGAGAGAAGGGAGAGACCGAGAGAGAAATACATCAATTGAAAAACATTAAAAAGGTGCAATTAGCTGATAGTTAATACGTAATTGGCCATAAGTTATGACCTATAACTTCTGAAACAAAGATGGTTCTATCAAACCATTGTTATAGTAAGTACCCAGATGTCAATTCAATGTATAATCCACATTAAAATGATGTGGAACAACATTGATTCAACCAGTGTGTGTTCAGTGGGTATAATGTAGATGTGGAGTCTTTACGTGGCTCTGGTGTAGAGAGCTATAGAGTATGGCTACACTTTGCTAAACCCTTTCCTGTACTTTTATCCTAGCCCCATCAGTCTAACAAATACAACATCTGTCTCCAATTATTATGGAACGGCCCAAAGCTTTTTATAAATCCCAGTCCTGGACAGCGTTCCTATTTTCCCTGCAGTGATTTGGAATTTGGAAGGGGAGGCTAAATCTGTCCATAAATGATGGGGGAAGGAAGGCAGGGTTACACTCAGTAAGGCTTAAGTGAAGTCACATTTTCCGCAGGGCCCATATTATGGTGGGCAGCCAACATGGGACCAACGGAGGTTGGTCACGGCACAGAATCAAAGTACTGAGTGATCTTTACGTGTGGCAGGGGAAATGGTGTTTAGATGATGTTTGTCTGCACATATACAGTTCTCTTAATGATCTGCATATAGACCTCTTATTGTTGCCCTTCTGTCCACATGACATCTATTGGTCGTGGTGTGTAGTAAATGTTACCCAGGCAACTCCCGCCAACTTCGGTCATTTCTGCTACTTGACAACACCATGTTCCTTCTCTGACAGAAGACATAGTTAGCCAGTTGAGCTAAAGACCAGGTCGATAATATACTGTATAACCCTGGGCAACAGCAGATAATCAAACAGGAACCTCAAAGGGAAATGACATCAACATTTGTACTTCGGTTTTGTTTCTGTCAGCAAAACAGTCGGCAGTGGACAAGAAATACTGCCACACTTTACCCCTGAACATGTGTTTTAGCTTTCTTACTTGAATGCACTTCTTGTAAGTCACTGGGGGATAGGAGTGTGAACGTAATGCTTACAGTGTAACATTGAACGTACAGTAAGTGCCTAATCATTGCTTACAAGACATACACAGTAGGACACAGTACTTGGCCTTTAACAGTGCAGAGCCAGGCACAAACCCATTGACACCCAATCCAGAAATAGAACAACAGGATAATATAACATTAGAGCTCTATTAGTGTTGCACAGACTAGAAGACTGCATTCTGACAAGAGATAGAGAGAGAGAGAAAATGTAGAGAGAGAGAGAGAGAGAGAATGTAGAGGAGAGAAATAAGAGAGAGGAGCAGAAAGGGAAAGGGAGGGGTAGAGGGTGGAAGAGATCTACAGACAGAAAGAAAAGTAAAAAAAAAATAGAAATAGGGAAAGTGGTATAAAGTTCAAAGAGAGAGAGAGAGAGAGAGGGGAGGAAAGAGAGAGGGGGAGAGAGGGGAGGAAAGAGAGAGGGGGCGATAGTGAAGTATTGCATTCTTTCCGTGTTAGTCCTCCCTCCTTAATGTAAACTGTGTGTAAAATCTAGCTGGACTTGGCTACATGCAGCCCAGTGCTACTTCAGACTGCAGTTCCCATCCCAGTGTGAGACATACCTCCCCACACTGTTTGAGAGACACAGGACAGCTGGGCTGCAGCTGCAAGCAACGCAGAAATAGGATGGGTAGAATGGATATACATAGTTCGGAAATCCACATGATAACTCCTGGCTGTTACTTACTATAAAGCTTACCTTACTGACATTTACATTATAGTCATTAAATAGCAGACGCTCTTATCCAGAGAAACTGCACACATTTTCACACTGGTCCCCTGTGGGAATCGAACCAACAACCTTGGAGTTGCAAGCACAATGTTCTACCAACTGAGCTCAGGACATGACAGCCAATCTAGCCCTTGTTAACCTGATGTTTACTGTAGGTATATCCTATAGCTCCGCTTGGGGAAGATCATACTGGCTCACTGGATATAACATCACTCTGCTACTCTATCTATTCTGACTTCTGTTTACGGTAACTTGAATTAATTTAGATCTGAATAGAATTAACCCTGTTGCTCTCCCAACACATCTATGATTACCATGGTAACCACAAAACAGCCACGGTGAAACAAAGCCTTTATTATTATACACAGCCAGAGACCTCAGAGTGTTAACACACACACAGCCAGAGACCTCAGAGAGTGTTAACACACACACACAGCCAGAGACCTCAGAGAGTGTTAACACACACAGCCAGAGACCTCAGAGAGTGTTAACACACACACACAGCCAGAGACCTCAGAGAGTGTTAACACACACACACAGCCAGAGACCTCAGAGAGTGTTAACACACACACACAACCAGAGACCTCAGAGAGTGTTAACACACACACACAGCCAGAGACCTCAGAGAGTGTTAACACACACAGCCAGAGACCTCAGAGAGTGTTAACACACACACACAGCCAGAGACCTCAGAGAGTGTTAACACACACACACAACCAGAGACCTCAGAGAGTGTTAACACACACACACACAGCCAGAGACCTCAGAGAGTGTTAACACACACACACAGCCAGAGACCTCAGAGAGTGTTAACACACACACAGCCAGTTAACTGTATTACAAGACCAAGGAGAGTCATTGTTAGTCACATCCAAGACAAAATGCTGCACATTGAGTTCCTGTTAAAAGTGAGGCAGTGGAGTAAGTCATATTATTGTCTAAATGTGGATTGTAATGTCCAGGAACAGTAGGGGTGGCCCAGGTTGAACCCACAGTGATGCTGTTCATGATCATACTCTGATCAGAGGCTGTCTGTCCCACACTGCCTACTGTACCCACATAACTCCCACCCAGACAACTGTACTGTACCCACACAACTAAATACATATGGGTTCAAATTGCACACCCGAAAAATAGTGGTCCGGACCAAAGTCGATCTTATCAACACTCCTGGGGGTGCAGATATTGATAGCCTATACTTCTGCTTATGTGTTCCCTGATTTGTTAAGGGTGTACCAAACACCCCCATAGTTCAACCCTACTAGTACACACTGATTAGATCATCATATCTAAAGATCACATGGAAGGTATTAAGAGTATACGGAACTATTTAGAAGACACATGAATCTTATTATCCCAAAAACAAACATATCACTGCTGTCTGTCTTCTACATGCCTGACCCACCCTGCCTCACCCTGCCTCACCCTGACCCACCCTGCCTCACCCTGCCCCACCCTGCCCTATGTCCGTAATATCATTAATTGAGAGAATCAAATTCACTTTTGCAAATGATAGAACTACATATTCTATTGCAATGAGACACCCTTCTCATCTGTAGTCACTGCAGAACAATAAAAAGTGCTATGTCATAAAACCTAAACAAGACAGTCGAGACATCTAGCATGCCAAAAGTCTGATTAGTCTTCTTAGACGCATTGACAACAAGGTTGACTATAAAAGGGCATTGTTAGAGAGGACATTTCTCTATTATATTGGGCTACAGCACATAGGCTATTAAAATCAGAGCATTATTTTCCCAACAGCTGTTTAATAGCGCCAACATGAACCGTTATGAACTTGCACTGCATGTAGGCTACTTTTCAGATAACAATCAAATGAACTAACATATCAGACATTGTAAGCCAGTAAAATAAAGGAAAGTTGTACTTACACTCATCTTGACTGCACAAACCGCAAATATTCACAGGGGAAGAATGCTTAGCTGGCTGCGGACTGCAGTAGAATCAAGCAGGCGAGTTTATATGGTCAAGTGCACTAGCCAAATGGGAGTGACGCTATGATAAACCAATAGGAGTATAGGCGCTCAAAAAGCGGACCAATCACAGATAAGTTTTAAAAAGCGTTATAAACTATTTAGCAGGCAAGAGAGGACGAAAATATAACGTCCATAGTTGAGGGTGATTGAGAGTGAGAAGATAATTAATGAACGTTTATTTATGATCTACTTATAATAACATTATATTTGAGTGAGTCAGAGGAAAGGATGTAGATGACCACAAGACCAGAGACACAAGTAGAGATCACTTTCTTGTTGCCTGGGAGACAGCAAAATATTTGGTGCCAGACAAACTTTTTTAGCTTTTGACTAGGGGAAATTAAATTGTAGCTTTTAACTGAAATGTGTTATTAAAATCATTGATCAAGTTTGATGTAGGACGGTATGGAAGAAAAAAGAGTAGTCACAAGCTGACATCAAGGTAGTCTTACAGTAGTGAACTTTGGCAGCAGGCCCCCATCAAACAAGAAACGGACTCGTATGACTGCCTCCGCCTCTCTTTCCCAGGACGACATTTAAGATCAGCAATAAAGCAGAAATGCTTATTATTCGTTAAAAGGTGGCATGATATTTCACCAACACAGAGTACATTTCCTGGACTAGCTTGTTGGGGGTGAAGTGGTCTATTTGTGACTTTGGCCAGTGGTGGTGGGGCATCTGTGAGGTGTGTGTGAGAATGCTCTGGCGTGTGTGTAGGACGCAGGGAGAGAGAGGTGGGACCATTGGATTGTTTATGTGAATATAGGTGGACTGAGCACTAGACTGATTAATTAGGCCGTATCTCAGCAATGGGCTCTGTTTACACATAACTCATATAAATAATCAACAAGACTCTCTCTCTTGCATACACACTGACCTCATGCACACACAAATAATCAACCCAGAACACACATGTAATAAAAATCTAATCAAATAAACTCATATTCCCTACTCAACACACAATGATCACATATCGTTTTGACAATGTCACCGTGAGTTCACAGTTATCAGAAAATATGGGCTGCGTTCACTACGGTTTTTACGTTCTGGAATGTTCAATTGAACGGAAACGGTGCTGTACTGAAGGACCATTTGAAAAATGGGGAGGGGTTTGGTTGAGGGTTGGGGAACGCTGTCAAGTTTCAAGCCACAATTCGCCACACCCACCAAAAGGGAGCAAAAATACCTCAAAGTCTGTTCAAGAACTTACAAGAACGTTTTGGGAAAGGTGATGTTCAGTACATACCAGCGGTTGGAACCGGTTCAGGGAACAGAACCGATAACCCAATTTTTGGGGGGGAGGAACAGAATCAGAACCGCAAACTAATGTGATCTATACTGTTCCAGAACAGAACCTTTATTTTAAAATCATGGTAACAGGTTAATAATCCGGGCATTTTTTTTTGTCACACAAATAATGCAACAAAGCCCCTTTGCAAAGCCCTCATAGTATCATTCAGCAACTTATTCCAGTGTCTGCCTGCCTGCCAGAAAATATCTGCCAGTGTATGTGCCAGGGTTTTATAGCCTATTTTTTGTTTTATTTTTTACTTTCTTAAAACAATAATTGTACATCTCATGGTTCAGCTGTCAGAGTTTTGGCCACTAAATACATCAGGGCATTGCATGCATAGGCCTATAGGCTTAGATGTCCAGTGTATGATATTAGAAATAAATAATAACATAAAATATATATAAAGGAAGAGAAGTTTAGGACTAGCCCCGAAAGATAGAGAGAGAAGTATGCCAGCGGCGTGCTTCAACACCAACATGCATTTCTTTATGTCAGACAGCTACTGTGTCTAATATACACATATAGACCTACAGAAAGAGGCTACTTCATTCATTTTCAATCAGAATATTTTGTATAAAGATAAGCATTATATTGTTAGATTACAGGAGTAACTCTGGTAGGCCTTAAACGTCTTCCTCACCTCAAGTTCAACTGTCAGAGACAGTTGGAGCCCAGATGCTCACTGCCTTCATATCATAGGCCTGTAGTAGCCTGTAAAGCTTCATTATAGCCACACCACATCAAACCTTCAGAAATGATTCTAAACTTATTAAGGTAATATCAAAACTAAGTCAGGCCATTGTTTATAGGGAAAATATGAGTACGCTATTATGTCGCCGCAAACACAGAATTACAGTTAGAACTTCATTTGGCCAAAGAAAATGTCTCAACAGAATGAAACAGAACAATTGCAAACTGGTTTAAACCACTGTCGTAACGTTTGCTGTCATTAAATGTGAAGAGTGTTATATTATCAAATCAATTCTCTTTGTGTGATTAAACGAATCACGGAATAGTAATTAACTAGGAAGTCGGTGCACCACGTGAAAATGTTGTTTATAGAGTTGCAATTTCCCGAATATAACTCTACAGATATTTTATTATCTTATCAATTACAGTCTTCTATTAATGTATTACTAACTCATCAGTCTCATTCCTGAATGTCGCAACCCCATGGATATCTGCACAAACCCTAGCATCAGAAATCATGAATCAGCGATATACAAATTGGTTTAATTACTTATTTACTAACTAACTAATCAATCACAGAAATACATAAACACACACAATAGTTATACATTGTTTACTGACATGATACACTGAAAAGTCCCTAGTGGGCTATGCCGATATGCTGGCTTAGTAGACAAAGGAAAGGGGTGGGGCCAGATCAAGAGCGGGAAACTCAGAGTGGACCTACGTCGACTACACGACACTCATGGGAATGCTTATACTTTGAACATGAACAACCGCTCATTCGAAAATAAATTGCAATTGACATATTTATGAGTGCATGCCTTTGTTGTCCCTTTCTGCAAATGCCGGTCCGTCTGCTGGATAGTCAATCGACAGAAAGTCTCTGGATGGTCCACCAGAGATCAAAGTCTTTCGTAGTTGTAGTTTGTTATAATGGATACGTCAGAGTACTATTTGGTCGTTCAACCGGTTGTGTTTACCAGACTAAAGAATTTAAACAGCTGCAGCCTGAATAATTGGTCTTTAGTTTGTAGATTTCGTAACCATTTCAGCGTGGGGATGCTCTCCACGTTCTCTGGTCTTGTCCTTTGGTAAAGTTGCCAACCATTTCAACATGTAGCGACAGCTCCATGTTTTCTGGTCTAATGTAAATTCTGTCGGAAGTGGGTTTTATACTTAGTAGAAAAGGGGGCGTTCCATGACGCCTTGTAATGTCTGTGCTCATGGGGGCGTGGCCACTGACTGATCCTAAGTTACTATGAAAAACAATTCTCACTTAGAAGACTAAGATCACATTGTTATCTTTCCAAAAGTATTCCTACACTCAATCATTTATTTTATACAACATTCAGATGCAAACGCCATAATTGAGAAGTGTATACAAACAAAGGAACAGTAATGAAATGGAGGAGAACTCGCCTCCCTGCGGACCTGGCATCCTTTCACTCCCTCCTCTCTACATTTTCCTCTTCTGTCTCTGCTGCTAAAGCCACTTTCTACCACTCTAAATTCCAAGCATCTGCCTCTAACCCTAGGAAGCTCTTTGCCACCTTCTCCTCCCTCCTGAATCCCCCCCCCCTCCCCCCTCTCTGCGGATGACTTCGTCAACCATTTTGAAAAGAAGGTTGACGACATCCGATCCTCGTTTGCTAAGTCAAACGACACCCCTGGTTCTGCTCACACTGCCCTACCCTGTGCTTTGACCTCTTTCTCCCCTCTCTCCCCAGATGAAATCTCGCGTCTTGTGACGGCCGGCCGCCCAACAACCTGCCCGCTTGACCCTATCCCCTCCTCTCTTCTCCAGACCATTTCCGGAGACCTTCTCCCTTACCTCACCTCGCTCATCAACTCATCCTTGACCACTGGCTACGTCCCTTCCGTCTTCAAGAGAGCGAGAGTTGCACCCCTTCTGAAAAAACCTACACTCGATCCCTCCGATGTCAACAACTACAGACCAGTATCCCTTCTTTCTTTTCTCTCCAAAACTCTTGAACGTGCCGTCCTTGGCCAGCTCTCCTGCTAGCTCTCTCAGAATGACCTTCTTGATCCAAATCAGTCAGGTTTCAAGACTAGTCATTCAACTGAGACTGCTCTTCTCTGTGTCACGGAGGCGCTCCGCACTGCTAAAGCTAACTCTCTCTCCTCTGCTCTCATCCTTCTAGACCTATCGGCTGCCTTTGATACTGTGAACCATCAGATCCTCCTCTCCACCCTCTCCGAGTTGGGCATCTCCGGCGCGGCCCACGCTTGGATTGCGTCCTACCTAACAGGTCGCTCCTACCAGGTGGCGTGGCGAGAATCTGTCTCCTCACCACGTCCTCTCACCACTGGTGTCCCCCAGGGCTCTGTTCTAGGCCCTCTCCTATTCTCGCTATACACCAAGTAACTTGGCTCTGTCATAACCTCACATGGTCTCTCCTATCATTGCTATGCAGACGACACACAATTAATCTTCTCCTTTCCCCCTTCTGATAACCAGGTGGCGAATCGCATCTCTGCATGTCTGGGAGACATATCAGTGTGGATGACGGATCACCACCTCAAGCTGAACCTCGGCAAGACGGAGCTGCTCTTCCTCCCGGGGAAGGACAGCCCGTTCCATGATCTCGCCATCACGGTTGACAACTCCATTGTGTCCTCCTCCCAGAGCGCTAAGAACCTTGGCGTGATCCTGGACAACACCCTGTCGTTCTCAACTAACATCAAGGCGGTGGCCCGTTCCTGTAGGTTCATGTTCTACAACATCCGCAGAGTACGACCCTGCCTCACACAGGAAGCGGCGCAGGTCCTAATCCAGGCACTTGTCATCTCCCGTCTGGATTACTGCAACTCGCTGTTGGCTGGGCTCCCTGCCTGTGCCATTAAACCCCTACAACTCATCCAGAATGCCGCAGCCCGTCTGGTGTTCAACCTTCCCAAGTTCTCTCACGTCACCCCGCTCCTCCGCTCTCTCCACTGGCTTCCAGTTGAAGCTCGCATCTGCTACAAGACCATGGTGCTTGCCTACGGAGCTGTGAGGGAAACGGCACCTCCGTACCTTCAGGCTCTGATCAGGCCCTACACCCAAACAAGGGCACTGCGTTCATCCACCTCTGGCCTGCTCGCCTCCCTAACTCTGAGGAAGTACAGTTCCCGCTCAGCCCAGTCAAAACTGTTCGCTGCTCTGGCATCCCAATGGTGGAACAAACTCCCTCACGACGCCAGGACAGCGGAGTCAATCACCACCTTCCGGAGACACCTGAAACCCCACCTCTTTAAGGAATACCTAGGATAGGATAAAGTAATCCTTCTAACCCCCCCCTTAAAAGATTTAGATGCACTATTGTAAAGTGGCTGTTCCACTGGATATCGTAAGGTGAATGCACCAATTTGTAAGTCGCTCTGGATAAGAGCGTCTGCTAAATGACTTAAATGTCAAATGTAAATGTAATTTGTGTCTTCTGTCCTTCATGAGGTCACCAAATGAAACACACTCAACATGACTGTTCCTTAAGTGTCCACAGACCACTCCAACTGCTTGGAATACAGAAATACTGTTCAATTATTCAACCTTTTGATGACCAAGTGTCTCTCTGTGTTCCACAGACATTCCAATCTCGATACTACAGAGCCCAGAAGCAGAGTATTTTACGACCGCCATAAAGCGGCCCCCTCCACCTCTGTGGGAGAGAGAGGGAGCTGTAGAGCGGACACACTGTAACCTGATCCTTCAGCTCCTCACAGGAGAGTCATGACACCACTAATGTTTTGAACAGGCTATATTGCAGCAATTACCCAAAAAGGCTAGTGCCTACCATACCCAACAAATGACAGCAATAGCCTACTGTTATTTATTTTACAACAGGCCTACTTATAATCTATCTTAAACTAAATATGGATCACACAATTAAAAAGACAGATTCAACTAAATATTTTTTTTTGGCATATTTAAATAACTTATTTTGATTAATAAATAGGCTAACAATAATAACCATGATATACAATAACAATAATTATAAAACAAATTATTACAAATACAAAAATAAATAAATGTAAATTCCAAAATTGCAATCTACCTGAATAGTGAGTTTCACAGCAGCCTGCATTTGGCCTCTCCAAAGTTCTTCTTATCTTAGTCCAATACAATATTAAAACTTGTCCACACAGAGGATATTCCACTTGTAGGCTTTTCACTGTAGGCATTGTGCAAACTGTTCCACAATTTAGCAAACGTTCAAGTGAACTGAACGTACCTCTGAACTTACTCTGCTAATCACCATTCCTCTCCCTTCCTCTGGTATATAAACAGCTTGTTTTACCTCAGTATTTGTTGAGTGTTTGTGGTGACATAGACCATTTAACTGACAATGTCACAAAAATGATGTGCAAGCTTCAATGGGGCAGAAGTCCATGTGTTGTTGTGATTCTGATTGGCCAGATAACTAGTGACAATGACAAGAAACTGCCATATGGGGAATCGTAGGCTAGTTTTATGTTGTTTTGATTTTTTTTGACTGATGTCATGTCTATGCTAATGGCTATTGCAGGTTTGAATAGTTTGAATTGTAAGAGTTGTTGCCCTGTCCCTTCCTCTTCTCTGCAATTGTCATTCTAATGGAATCCAGAGAGAGCAAAACCCTGTTCTCAAACATTGACATCAAAAGGTGCAAAGTTATGGGCAAAGACACAAAACATCCACATCAAAAAAAAAAAAAAATATTGATCAAATAACCACTTTTTGTGCAGTATTAATTTACCATCCTTACAAACCACTTAATGTAAATGTACATTCTGTATTGTACCCAGGCTGGTCATCTAGGTTTGTACCTGTAGACTTACCATAAACATAAAGGAAAAAATGCACAATACAGTAATTGAGTACATTGAGACATCAAGTGGTTTTTGATTATGTGATGTGATAATGTGCCTCAGTTGGTAGAGCATGGCCCTTGCAATGCTAGGGTTGTGGGTTTGATTCCCATGGGGGGCCATTATGAAAATCTATGCGCTCACTACATCAAGCAACTATTTTCAGATTAACTATTTTATACAGATAATTATCAGACTCAAGATACAAATGCTGGTAAACTGGGCCCTTACTAGTTCTGTATTAGCGGACCGATATACTGTCCAAAAACTTGCAGCACCCCCACCCCAAACGACTTCCCACGGCTATGATTGGCAACGCATCCATTTTGTTGCTAGAAATAACCAACCCGTCTATTGGGTGGCCCAATTATTTTGCATTTCCTTTTGTTGTGCGTGACCTGACTAAAAACCACAACTTGTATCACACAACCATACCTACCGGCCTTACAAGCTATTCCATATCTCCATCCTATCCCCAATATGGTCCAGTGTCCTTGTGCTATCCTTTTTTAGTTAGTTAATAAATACTCTGAACTGTAAACCTTGTCTTCAACTCCTCCTCATTGCAATATCACTCCTCAACTGAGCCTAAGATACAGTCGACTCTAATCCTTATCTTTAACACCAAACACACATTTTACTGCACCTTTGTTTTGCAAATTCTTTCACAGCCATGTGGGAGGTACAGTAAGGACTGACTTTGCAGTGGTCGACTCAAAGGAACTCCCAGATAAGCAGTGACAAACGACAGTAGGCTGTGGAACAGGATGTGGCTTTTCTGTGAATTTGGAGATGGAGGCCGATAGATCCGCATCTCATCATCTGTAATGGAGGAGCTGTTCTTGAAGTGTTCTTCTGTCAAGGCCTAGCTGTCCCTGTTCTCTAGGAACATGGGGGAAGCCTACATGAGCCATGATGATAATGTAACAGAACACAATTAGTGGGGGACAATGAGGCGATGCACAGTTGTGGGAAGTGAGGATAGCCTATATTTAATATACTTTGGACCGCATTGCTACTGAAGTGAGAATAGCCCACATCTAATATACTTTGGACTGCATTGCTACTGAAGTGAGGATAGCCCACATTTAATATACTTTGGACTGCATTGCTACTGAAGTGAGTATAGCCCACATCTAATATACTTTGGACTGCATTGCTACTGAAGTGAGTATAGCCCACATCTAATATACTTTGGACTGCATTGCTACTGAAGTGAGGATAGCCCACATTTAATATACTTTGGACTGCATTGCTACTGAAGTGAGTATAGCCCACATCTAATATACTTTGGACTGCATTGCTACTGAAGTGAGGGTAGCCCGCATCTAATATACTTTGGACTGCATTGCTACTGAAGTGAGGATAGCCCACATCTAATATACTTGACTGCATTGCTACTGAAGTGAGGATAGCCCACATTTAATATACTTTGGACTACATTGCTACTGAAGTGAGGATAGCCCACATCTAATATACTTTGGACTGCATTGCTACTGAAGTGAGGATAGCCCACATCTAATATACTTTGGACTGCATTGCTACTGAAGTGAGGATAGCCCACATCTAATATACTTTGGACTGCATTGCTACTGAAGTGAGGATAGCCCACATCTAATATACTTTGGAATGCATTGTTACTGAAGTGAGGATAGCCCACATCTAATATACTTTGGAATGCATTGCTACAGTTTACAAAAACATATCCTGCATTCAGTAGCACACACACACCATCCAGCCCTGTCCGGGGGTATCTTCGGATGGGGCCACAGTGTCTCCTGACCGCTCCTGTCTCAGCCTCCAGTATTCATGCTGCAGTAGTTTGTGTCGGGGGGCTAGGGTCAGTTGGTTATACCTGGAGTACTTCTCCTGTCTTATCCAGTGTCCTGTGTCAATTTAAGTATGCTCTCTCTAATTCTCTCGTTCTCTCTTTCTTTCTCTCTCTCTGAGAACCTGAGCCCTAGGACCATACGTCAGGACTACCGGGCATGATGACTCCTTGCTGTCCCCAGTCCGCCTCGCCTTGCTGCTATTCCAGTTTCAACTGTTCTGCCTGCGGTTACGGAACCCCTACCTGTCCCAGACCTGCTGTTTTCAACTCTTAATGATCGGCTATGAAAAGCCAACTGAGATTTATTCCTGATTATTATTTGACCATGCTTGTCATTTATGAACATTTTGAAAATCTTGGCTCTCTCTAATTTTCTCCTTCTCTCTTTCTTTCTCTCGGAGGACCTGAGCCCTGGGACCATACGTCGGGACTGCCGGGCGTGGTGGCTCCTTGCTGTCCCCAGTCCGCCTGGCCTTACTGCTGTTCCGGTTTCAGCTGTTCTGCCTGCGGTTATGGAACCGCCACCTGTCCCAGACCTGTTGTTTTTCAACTCTTAATGATCGGCAATGAAAAGCCAACTGAAAATTATTCATGATTATTATTTGACCATGCTTGTCACTTATGAACATTTTTGAACATCTTGGCATAGTTCTGTTATAATCTCCACCCGGCACAGCCAGAAGAGGACTGGCCACCCCTCATAGCCTGGTTCCTCTCTAGGTTTCTTCCTAGGTTTTGGCCTTTCTAGGGAGTTTTTCCTAGCCACCGTGCTTCTACACCTGCATTACTAGCTGTTTGGGGTTTTAGGCTGGGTTTCTGTAGAGCACTTCGAGATATTAGCTGATGTACGAAGGGCTATATAAAATAAACTTGATTGATTGCATTGCTACTGAAGTGAGGATAGCCCACATCTAATATACTTTGGACTGCATTGCTACTGAAGTAAGGATAGCCCACATCTAATATACTTTGGACTGCATTGCTACTGAAGTGAGGATAGCCCACATCTAATATACTTTGGACTGCATTGCTACTGAAGTGAGGATAGCCCACATCTAATATACTTTGGACTGCATTGCTACTGAAGTGAGGATAGCCCACATCTAATATACTTTGGACTGCATTGCTACTGAAGTGAGGATAGCCCACATCTAATATACTTTGGACTGCATTGCTACTGAAGTGAGGATAGCCCACATCTAATATACTTTGGAATGCATTGTTACTGAAGTGAGGATAGCCCACATCTAATATACTTTGGACTGCATTGCTACTGAAGTGAGGATAGCCCACATCTAATATACTTTGGACTGCATTGCTACTGAAGTGAGGATAGCCCACATCTAATATACTTTGGACTGCATTGCTACTGAAGTGAGGATAGCCCACATCTAATATACTTTGGACTGCATTGCTACTGAAGTGAGGATAGCCCACATCTAATATACTTGACTGCATTGCTACTGAAGTGAGGATAGCCCACATCTAATATACTTTGGACTGCATTGCTACAGTTTACAAAAACATATCCTGCATTCAGTAGCACACACACACCATCCAGAGAATTAGACGTTTACAATGATCATTCTATGGTTCTGTGGTTTCATGCACACATACCCACATACCAGCACAGTATCAGGCCAAATTCAGATGACATTGTGTGTTGCTAAATGTGGTGTAAGTTCAATGTAGCACAGACTCAGTTCCCTTGGGCTGGTCTTGAGACAGTCATGAGACTCCATTACAACACAGACACCAGAGCTGGATGGACAGAGGAAACAGCTGCATAACTGATACTTCTTCTACAGCAAACTGTACACTGGGTTAGATATAGAGGACAATGTTCCAGTCACATAAAGTAGTCCAACAGATCTTAACACATCGTCATTTTATTATAATCATTTCATTTGGTGGCTGCTTATATTTGTCTTGTCCAAGTGTGTATTATACATATGTGGTTATTGGAAATGTTTTTTTTTTTTTTTGCATATCCTTCTCTTCCTGAGAAACCCTCGGAGACTGGGGTCACGGCCAGGGTCTGCCATTATCAGTGGCGACCATGGAGCAGTTACGGTTAAGTGCCTTGCTCAAGGGCACATCGACAAATGTTTCACCTTGTTGGTTGGGGGATTCGCCCACTATCATTAGTAATATCTATGTTGGTCACCAGCCCACTATTTCTCAGGCTTGGGCACACCCAGTTACTGTAAACTGTGCCCATGGCATCTGAATAACGTTATCCACATAAACCATTCCTCCCTCATCTATACTGCCCTCGTGTGTTTTCACTGGGTAGTACACTTGCAATAGAAACCATAATATAGCCCTACAATATATGCCAGGTTCAAATCACATTTTATTTGCCACATGCGCCGAATACAACAGGTGCAGACTTTACCGTGAAATGCTTACTTACGAGCCCTTTCCTAAAAATGTAGAGTTAAAAAGTAATAACAAATGTGCCGAATTAAAAAGGAAATCGTTGCCAACATACACATCATAGGCCATCATCCAGCCTACATATCAGTCAGTCAGACTGAGCGGTAAGGTGCATTACTAAATCATATTAACTAGGTAAACTTGAGTAGGGAGAAAATTGTATTTAATTTCCATGGAAAAAAACCTTCTCTTGGGTATGAAACCTCCTTGTACTGTATTTAGCCCCTGTACAGTCCTGTATGAAACTCACTCAATTCAATGGGCTTTATTGGCATGGGAAACATATGTTAACATTGCCAAAGCAAGTGAAGTAGATAATATACAAAAGTGAAATAAATAATAAAAATGAACAGTAAACATTACGCTCACTCACTCTCTATATGTGTCATAGACTAGCGTTACTACGGCCACTGCCAAGAGGTCTAGGCCTTTGCGTCACAGTTGGTAGTGTGCCTGCCCCATGATTGCACACTGGCTGACTCGCTGGCAGGCTACATCATAGCTTCGTGGTCTGTTTATACCAAAGTTCCATCAGAATCCTCAGTTGCGGTTGAAGCTAACTACATCACAGCTCTTGCTGTTTCCCCTTTATCATCATAGTATCACATTGGCATCTCACGAGGAAGTGTTCCCTGTTTGCAGATTTCCCCTCAATGTCTGGTTATTACTTGGTAACAATTTACCTATGGCTTATTTGGGAATAACGTTAGGCATGTCAGGCATGTGTTGCACCTCTTTGCATCATTCGTTTTAAGCGACTTTATCTTTATTCAATGAATGAGCAGGAACCAATCCTGATACAATGAGTTGACGCATTGCTGATATCAACCACGCCTATATTTTAACCACGCTGGACGTTTTTTCTAATTATATGTGAAGGACTAACTTGCTCTGATTGGTTTATTCTGGAAAATTATTTGGGTATTCGGCGCGCAATTGGTTAGATTTTTGATAAGAAGGTGTGTCAGCAAAAAAATAAAATAAACTATGAACCAACCCCCTTATGTTTTTTAATTTACGTCAACGCAATTTTCTGTTGCCACTTGGAGGGTTGTAAACATATGTTTTATTGCTAGCTACACAGAAAGCAGATAGCCAAAACGTACGAGAGAGTTTTTGTATTCTGCCTGTATCATACAATTGCTTTGTTTCTCAGTTCTGTGTAATAACTGCACAAATATCAGCTGTTTAGTGGTCTGAATTGTTTGCAAACGGTACTGAAGCTAGCTAGCTAGCTGTCATAATCATCAACACAAGAGACAGCAAGAAGACAATATAACAATCGTTACTGCAAAGCTGACATAATGGCATCGTTGGCTGCACACGAGCCGAGTATAAGCCCAAATTCGATACCAGTCCTCGCAGACGCTCTGATGCCCGCGAGCATTTTCGCTCCGGATGGAGGAGGTTGTGGAGATCATGACGCCGGGGAAGAGTGCTTCGAGGACGGCGACCTCTTTAACGGCGAGGCCGGGGATCTCGGCATTGACTTCACTAGCAAGGTAGTTAGCTAGGCCGCGCTAGTCGGGGCTGTGTTTATCATCTTCAAATTGGCGTGTATTATGCCTAAACTTGCTGTCATTCTGGCTGCTGTATTGCAAGCTAAGTTAGCTAGTTAGATGAACGATTGTGCTATATACTAATTAATCTAGCTGAGTGCCCAGATTGCTTAAAATGTTATGCAGAATTGCATATATAAAAGTTCAGAACTATATTTTGTGGCAAAAGTTTGTGGTTTTAAATGTCCTACTGACTCTATCATCTTACGCTTCGGTTGAGCTAACGTAGGCTAATGCAATTAGCATGAGGTTGTAAGTAACAAGAAAAGAAAAATATCCTTAAGAGGCTTTAGCTAGCCTATCAGATGTGGTTTGAATGGGTCTTGAATGTGTTATGGCTGATGTAACTGCTGGCTAGAGAGGACACTCCAGCAGCAGTGTGACTCATAAACCACAGCCATGGGCATGACTCTTTCTCTGGTTGATGAGTCCCCATACATACTGTGCCACCACTTGGCCTTGATGAAACACAGGGCAATAGGGAAATGGTGTATGTGTCAGAAGGAAGTGTTTCTGGCAAATGGGTCAGGCTCAACTTACAGTGCTGAACAATGATCAGTGTGTGGTTGACTGACAGGAAACTCATCTCCCTCCATATTTGGCACTCACCCATATTAAGATCAGTATCAACAGAGAGAAATAAACTAGAATAACTCTGGTGTCAGACCTGAGCTGCTCCGCCTGTACAGAAAGATGCAATACTTCTAGGACTTTTTGGTGTCAATACTACAGAACAAATAGGTTAGGTGTGTGTGTGTGTGTGTTTAGTTTTTATTAAACCTTTATTTAACTAGGCAAGTCAGTTAAGAACAAATTCTTATTTCACAATGATGGCCTACCAAAAGCCCCTGTCCAGGGACGGGGGTTGTGATTAAACATAAATCAAATATAAATATAGGACAAAACACAGACAACACTACATAAAGAGAGACCTAAGACAACACAGCAAGGCAGCAACACATGACAACAACGCATGCTAGTGCGGTAACATAACAACAACATGGTCCAAACATTATTGGGCACAGACAACAGCACAAAGGGCAAGAAGGTAGAGACAATAATACATCACACAAAGCAGCCACAACTGTCAGTGTGTCCATGATTGAGTCTTTGAATGAAGAGATTGAGATTAAACTGTCCAGTTTGAGTGTTTTGTTGCAGCTTGTTCCAGTCGCTAGCTGCAGCGAACTGAAAAGAGGAGCGAGCAACCCAGGGATGTGTGTGCTTTGGGGACCTTTAACAGAATGTGACTGGCAGAACGGGTGTTATGTGGAGGATGAGGGCTGCAGTAGGTATCTCAGATAGGGGAGAGTGAGGCCTAAGAGGGTTTTATAAATAAGTGTCAACCAGTGGGTCTTGCGACAGGTGTACAGCGCTGACCAGTTTACAGAGTATAGAGTGCAGTGATGTGTCCTATACGGAGCATTGGTGGCAAATCTGATGGACGAATGGTAAAGCACATCTAGCCGCTCAAGAGCACCCTTACCTGACGACATAATTTATAGATCTCCGTAATTTAGCATTAGAAGGATGGTCATCTGAATCAGGGTTAGTTCGGCAGCTGGGGTGAAAGAGGAGTGATTATGATAGAGGAAACCACGTCTAGATTTAACTTTAGCCTGCAGCTTTGAGTAATAATGACTGAGTCATTATTATGAAACCACTGTGATGATTTACAAATCTGCCATCAATGTATGTCTCGAAAAAGCCAAATAAGTCTTCTTCTGATGCAACACTCAGCAACAGAAAGCTGTCAGGCAAGTTCACTTGCTTTTGATTGGGCAATTTCTTTTTCCGTGGCTGGGTGCACTGGGTGGGTAGAGATTTCAGTTTAGGACCAATGGAATGGTCTTAAATGTGAAAACCCCGCCCACCGGGGCCCCGAGTGATTCAAAACGAACTCACTCACTGTTTGGATTAATCTATTTTCAAATAAATAGTGGAGCATTCACAACTCTAAATGGTCTTTATCAGGGTTCCCTAAGCTGAGAACATTGTATAGAGATTGATTTGAACTGAAAGCAAGCTTGTAAGGTATATCTACAGCCAAATCTGAGTACCCAGATAGTCAAATGTTTTTAGACAAGATGAATAATCTATTTTTCACAGAAAGGGTGTAGCATTCACACCTCTACCCAGATAGAGGACAATACAAGATGAATAGCCCTATAGCTTTTGATAAGGTACAATTAGGCCTATATCAATGGAAATATGTGTAGGCTTTCCACCATGGCCATGTTATAGGATACCCAGGCCTACGTCAACCAAGCAGGAATCTAGATTGTATACATTTTCTGTCTCTCTCCTTCCCTCCCTCGTCAGTTGGCCTTGGTCAGCCCTAATGGAGTGCAGTATGACTCGTTACTACGACAACTCCGGGAGAGGATGGACGAGGGTTGTGGGGAGACCATCTACGTTGTTGGGATGGGCTCAGGTAAGTCGTTCTCACTCACTCACTTAATGAGACTATACAGTATGCGCTGATTTGCTCCTACATTCACTAGCTCACAGAATCAGTCACTCACTGTAGCGAGTGACATTTTACACCAATAAACATCCCCCCCCCAACCCCTCATCCCTCTCTCTCAGACGGAGGTGACTATGGTCTGGATGAGGGAGACATGGAGGCGTCTGTAGCCACAGTTCAGTCCCTGTGTGAGCAGACAGAGTCAGAGCTGATCCTGCTGAGGGAGCGTATCGAAGCTGGGGGGCAGGTACGCGACTACCTCATCCGCCGACGTGTGGGTGATCAAGACTTCCTGGAGGTCAGGTGAGTTGGGGGAAGGTCAAGTGTCAGGGGTCAAAGGCTGACTTGATCAACAATTAGATGTGTTTTGACATTAGACCTGGGCTGACGAGGACAAGCCTGTCTCTCAAATGCAATTTAAATTCAAAAAAGCTTAAGGGGATGTTGACATAAAGGGGGAGAATCCAGTGTTGTCAAGGCAACACACGAGCAATACTCTGTTTTCATCCCTCTTCTCTTCATCTTGATCTGATCTTGTGTCCCAAATGTCAACCCTCCCTCTTTCTCCCTCTTTCTCCCTCTTTCTCCTTCTCTTTCTCCTCTCTCTCTCTTCACCTCTCTCAGGGTAGCGGTGGTGGGTAACGTGGATGCAGGTAAGAGCACCCTGCTGGGGGTGTTGACCCACGGGGAACTGGACAACGGCAGGGGGTTCGCCCGCCAGAAACTCTTCAGACACAAACACGAAATGGAGAGTGGCAGGACCAGCAGTGTGGGGAACGACATCCTGGGCTTTGACCAGAAGGGACAGGTGAGGGAGATGACATAGGAGGGGCGTATAGGTGACTTAAGGCCTGCTTCATTGATCATTTTGTTGATGAATTGGTTTTATAGATGGAGACATGAAGTTGTTGTTGTGTGTATTCTGTGTCCCTGTATCCTAGGTGGTGAATAAGCCAGACAGCCATGGTGGCAGTCTAGACTGGACTAAGATCTGTGAGAGGTCCTCTAAGGTCATCACCTTCATAGACCTAGCTGGACATGAGAAGTATCTCAAGACCACGGTGTTTGGAATGACTGGACACCTGCCTGACTTCTGCATGCTCATGGTGAGTGAGGGGGTAGTGTGTGGGGGTAGTGTGTGGGCGTTGGAGCTTTTTCTGACTTTACTACCCATCAACGGTACTGATGAATCTTTCACCATTTTCTTTTGCTCTCTCTCCCTCCTTCCACCCTCCCTCGCTCTCTCCCTCCTTGCTCTCTCCCTCCTTCCACCCCCCTCGCTCTCTCTACCCCTCTCGCTCTCTCCCTCCTTCCACCCCCCCCCACTCTCTCTACCCCCCTCGCTCTCTCCCTCCTTCCACCCCCCCCCCCCCACTCTCTCTACCCCCCTCTCGCTCTCTCTACCCCCTCTCCCGTCCTCTCTCTAGGTGGGCAGTAATGCAGGTATCGTAGGGATGACTAAGGAGCATCTAGGTCTGGCCCTGGCCCTCAATGTGCCTGTGTTCGTTGTGGTCACCAAGATAGACATGTGTCCTGCCAACATCCTACAAGGTCAGTTCCTTTCTTTCTCTTTCTGGGTGCATCTCAAGTCTACATCTGCTTCCTTTCCTGGACTCCTTCCCCACATCTGCACTGATATGAAAGAATTATACAGGTGAAACCATATTCCCTCTACCCCACCATACTGCTTTCTCTTAGATTTAGTGATGAGAGGACCCCCCCCCCCCCCCCTTTTGTTACAATATTGACAGTCATCACAAAACCTGACTTTACTGGTCGTGTTATTGTAACAGAGACGTTAAAGCTGCTCCAGAGGTTACTAAAGTCCCCAGGCTGCAGAAAGATCCCTGTTCTGGTCCAAAACAAAGATGACGTCATCGTCACAGCCTCCAACTTCAGCTCTGAGAGGTAACGTTAAGGCACACACTTTGTAGCCACAATCACGCACACTCTTTATGAACTGGATTTTGCTCAATTATAAGGGACCATAATTCAGTGTGTGTGTTTGTGTAGGATGTGTCCAATTTTCCAGATCTCCAATGTGACAGGAGAGAACATGGACCTGCTGAAGATGTTCCTCAACCTGCTGTCTTCTAAAACCTCCTTCAGAGAAGACGAACCTGCAGAGTTCCAGATAGATGACACCTACTCAGTACCGGTTAGTCACATACACAAAGCAGCTGCTACACATGCATCTTGATGCCACACACACACCTCTCTAACCATGTTTACCTTCTCCGTCAGGGTGTAGGCACAGTCGTTTCAGGGACTACTTTACGTGGATTGATACGTCTGAATGACACAATGCTGTTAGGTCCAGACCCACTGGGCAGTTTCCTCCCCATTGCAGTCAAATCTATCCACAGGAAGAGGATGCCAGTCAAGGAGGTGAGAGGTGGACAGACTGCCTCCTTTGCCCTCAAAAAGGTATGTTTTCTCTGTAGTGTCCCCTGCTGGAGATGTTTGGTATTACAACACTTCTGATGCATAGATAAATGTTTAGTTGAACTGAATGTTTTTTTGCAGTGAATAGGAGTCAACACCTCAAGTCTCTCCCTCTCCCCTCCTCTCTCCCTCTCCCCCCCTCTCCCCTCTCCCCTCTCCCCCTCCCTTCCCGCTCCCTCTCTCCTCCTACTGTCCCTCTCCCCCCTACCTTCTCTCTCCCTCTCTCTACATTCTCTCTCTACCTCATCTCTCCCCTCCCCATCCCTCTCCTTCCGCTCCCGCTCTCTCTCCCTCCTTAGATCAAGCGTTCATCCATAAGGAAAGGCATGGTAATGGTGTCCCCCAAGTTAAACCCACAGGCATCATGGGAATTTATGGCTGAGATTCTGGTTCTGCACCACCCAACTACGATATCACCCCGCTACCAGGCCATGGGTGAGACACACACACACACACAGAGAAACACACACTGCTGTCTCATGTCTGACTATGTCTCTCCTTCTCTCATCATTCCTCTTTCTCCCCCTCCGCAGTGCACTGTGGCAGCATCCGGCAGACAGCCACTATCCTGACCATGAACAGAGACTGTCTACGAACAGGGGACAAGGCATCGGTCCACTTCCGCTTCATCAAGACCCCCGAGTACCTCCACACGGACCAGAGACTGGTGTTCAGAGAGGGACGCACCAAGGCTGTGGGCACCATCACCAAGGTCAGGGGTTAGAAAGGCTTATGAAGGGTTTATGAATGGTTGGAAAGGGTTTATGAAGGATCATGATCATGAAGACCTCAGAGTTCCTCCACATAGACCAGAGAGTAGACTGGTGTTCAGAGGGATACACCAAGGCTGTGGGTATCATCACCAAGGTCAGGACTTAAAGGCTTATGAATGGTTCAGAATGGTTTACGAAAGGTCATAAAGACACCAGAGTACCTGCATGCAGAGAAATTCCCTCATGCCTTACTCTTATTGGTGGGTGGGTGTTTACAGCTGCTGCAGTCGACCAATAATTTGCCGTCGAACTTCAAACCCCCGCAAATCAAAATGCAGTCTACGAAAAAGGCCCCGTACCGCAGAGAGGATGGAGCCACGCCAGCCAATGAGGACGAAGCGAGCACAGCCCGACCAGACAGTCCGCACCAATCACAACAACCGGTGAGAAAGAGGAAGTGAAGGAACGATGTAAAGGAATTGAAAGGATGGATAGAGCGATTGATGAAGGGAGTGGAGTGGATGGTTAGATGGCGGGTCGTGAAAGTAATAGTTTCAGGGCAGTTGAATAGGTGTAAGTGTTTAACTTGTGGTGCGTAAGCTTTCCTCTTCACTTGCTTTACTGCTTTTCGAACGTTCTCTTATGTAGCTGTGTCTAACACCTCTCCTTTCCTCTTCTCCTTTCCTACTATTCTTCTCCTCTCCATGTTTTTACACCCTACTGTTTCCTTTTAATTGCTATTCTCATTTACTGATTACTCCACCTGCCACCCGGTCTCTTTTCCTCTCACCCTCTGTTTCATTCTCTGCATTCCTTTCAATTTCCACGTTCATTTGCTCTTCATCCTCATTGTGCATTTCAACATCTTTGATTTGCCCTCCATTCCTCTTTTCTCCTCTCTGTGTTGGTGCTTTGCTTGCTTCCTCAGACAGAGGGGGAGGATGACCCTCAGAGTAATGAGGGAAACAAAGAGAGCAAGGTAAACAGAAACAAACAGGGCAAGATAAACAATGGGAACCAGGCAGGTAAACAAGAGAATTAGGTCAAATGAGTTATGTAACAATTGAGGCGTGGGAAATTAGTCTTGTCCAGTAACTTCTGTAAATATCCTGAAACAATGCATGCCTCAACTGATGTGAACCAAACATGAATCTTCTAGAGATGTGTACACAGCATGTAGTTCAGTTTGATAACATCAGTCTTAGCTGGAAGTGATTTTGAATGGTAACCTCATTGTTAACCTAGTTGTTTCTATGTTCTCCATCTGTCTGATTGTGATCTGTTCTCTACAGACAAAGTCAGGAGGCGGGAGCAGGAGACGAGGAGGACAGAGACATAAAGGCAAATCAAACCAGAGCAGCTCCACCACAGCAGCCCTGTCATCAGCAGGCACAGGAGGTTCCTAAACTACACCCCTCAGCCCCCAAACTACAGTACTTCCTCCATGCACCTGTTTCAGCAGACAACTACCCCCCTTCACAAAACTACTCCACTACTAACCCCCGTCTAAAAAAATGGGGTCGTAAATGGCCCTTTCCCCACCTCTCTCCCACCCTGCTATCTATCGCCTTATCAAGTGTCTTTATCACTCACACCAGAGAAAGTCTTAAGAGGGACTAGGTGAAAAGCAGCTCCCAGCTCTGTGCTTGTAGATGGTTACCTCTGCCTCCTCACTCTCATCTTATCTCCGATTAGTTTAGAAAGCATCCTTATTATATTTACAGTATATGAACCTGATATGCCTTCTGTCATTGGGTCTACGGTGTATACTTAATCATGGACCCGAAGCCCCATGAGCAGCTATTCCCTTACAGTAGAGTAACCCAGCTCCATGCACTATAGCTTACTGTTTAGCAGGCATACTAGTTTCTCTCATTTCCTATTTACCACTAGAATCCCCCAATATGACATAATGAAGCATGTTTTCTATTTAATTGTATACTAAAATGTAAAGAAGTAAGGTCACAACTGATGGTACATTTTAGTGGGCCTTCATTATGAGTGAAATATTGTAGATAAGATGTTTATTTTATGGCCATCAGGGAAAGTCTGAAGATCATCACACACTTGCCCTTTCTCATTTGGGAAAAAGTCCGTCCTCTCCTCCATGGCCCGGAAACCGATCAGCGGTTGAGTGTTTGTGGGAGAAATGGAAAAATATCCTCCCCTCGATAGCCACCTTTCATGGAGGACAGTCATGTGTATCTTCTCTGAAGAGTTTAGAACCATCCTACACCCCCTGTGAATCAGCTATAGCTGGGTGCATGGTTTTGTCTAGCACAACTAAATGCATTTATCACTTTATACTTATTTAGGGATCACACCTGTAATTGTCATTTGCCTGAGCAAAGTCGTTATTTCATACAAGCACATTTATCCACGTTCCCTCGTCATTTTTCAGGAGGCGAGAGGATGGAGAGGTGGTGAAGGCCACTTGTCCTGTCTAAAATAAATTATTCCATTTACACTGAAAATAAGGTTTATTTAAGAATATAATGTACACTTGATTAGCAACTGTTTAAATGAGACATTGATTGTAATAGTTGCAGTGCTGTTTGGACCATCACTGTTTACATAGTTGTTTGCTTCTGACATTCAATAAAAACAGGCTTTATTGATCTCTGGTCAACTGTGTTGTGTACATGACGTGAAATTAGGGTTTAAGGTTGTGTATAGTTTCAGTGAGGTTAGTGTGAGTCTGAACGATATCATTTGTCTCTGCAGTATCAATGAAGTCTATAGGTACGGTAGCATTGCTAAGGAATACAAGTTATAGGGTTAGTATACCACCATTTTCATTTAATATCAGAGCACAACGTGGAGATTGAGTTGATGTATATAGTGTAATATTACTGCAAGGTGATGTGTGAAAGTCGTGGCTTTTCTTCTGTAATTACACACCAAGATGGAAGTTAGTTTTTGATGGCGGGTGGACACACCCATTGTAATGACTGTTTTACAAAGAAATTAACTGAAATGAAAAGTTTACATGGTTATAGATTTCATTTTTGGACACAGTACAGTAGTTCTTCCCAGTCAGCACAAGTGACTACTACAGATACACTGTTTAGTAGCCCACGCGGGACAAACCTGGTTTGAGAGCCATGTTGGCACCAAACAGACAATAGTGGATGGGATTGTTGGGTGCCAACACAGATCGACAGGGTGGTTGTGGAGTACGTTGCACATCCTACTACAGTACTGGTAGCAGAACACCCTTGTGAACACAGGTGCTACTAGGACATCAAATCAGTGCCCACTGTAGCAAAACGTTTCACAACAAAAACAAGTTTCTATGGTACATTCCTCCCGGTTTGGTTCCTAGTGATACACCCCAGTCCTTGAGTCTGAGGAAATACTTCATATGGCACAGTAGAGGTGACTACTCTGTACCTAAGGAATGCTACAATCAGCACTTTCTGTATGTTCCTAGTCTTCTGCACCTGATCTAAAGTATCAGAAACACTGGTGTGGACACAACATACACAGTAGCTTCACCCAAGAACTAAGAGCTATGGTGACAGCCAGGATTATCAACCTTGGTTAAATGCTAATTGCTTCCTCTGATTGGTTAGCAAGCTCAGAGGGTAAATGTAATTAGTTGATAGTCTTTGGGTGTGTCTCAAATGATACCCTGGCCACGTTAAGTTGCAGACAGAAATGCCATGAATAGAGCTCATGTTGTTCCTTATTCTACATGTCAGAAATAAGCATTGTAGAACAAACATGCCTCTATCTGAACATTCCAAAAAGTTGCATCTTGCTGAACGCGCCTCCTAGTGTACTATCCTCAGTAGAAAGGCTTCGGATGCAGTTCAGTTGAGACGAGGGGAAACCACGATGCATATCAATGTGTTTGTAGAATGATGATCAAATGTCTGAACAATACAATACTTCCTAGTGAGAGGTAGTGATGGAAACACTAGTAGTGGGTTCTGACAGCAGTCAATATGAAAGATCACTCTGGTACACACAGCATGTGTTGGGCAGGGGAGTTTTTTGCAGGCTTTGGGTGTGTGTGTCTAGCCATCGATGTCCCAGCTGAAGAGATGATGCTTCACCAACATGTCTTGGACTCCTTCCTTCAGTGGCCTCTGATCTTTCTCCTGGAGGGAGGAGGGGGGGATAAAGAGTGAAAGAAAGAGGCTGTTTGTTTATAGGGAGTGTATAAGGAACAGCAGTTGCTGGGTGCAGTTTAAAATGTCCACAATGGAGGTCAAAGGGTCATGGGTGAGGTGTGCGCATTGGGATGGTTTTCACCAATGTTCACTATTCTGCCACCACCAGCTACGTTCTCCAACAACAACCAGGAACAGCTTGTTGTTTAGATAACTAGTCTCCTATTCTAGTCCCTAAACCCACTACATTGACCAGAGATCAGAGTTTACCTAGAGATCCCAACTAAAGAGGTAATGGTCAACCAACATCTGCAACCCCTTCTTTGAGAATGGCTGAATTCTGTAAGACCACACAGGTATGAGTTCACAGGGTGGGTGTGTTTTACACACATACCTCTTTCTTGGCAGGAAGTTCACAGTCCTGAGAGAGACTGAAGGCAAACTTTGAGAGAACCCTAAGGAAACAGAACTTTAAAACCACACCACCATCCTTTTCACACAGACCATTTTATATCCATTTCACTTCATCCTGGCCTCTAAGTCTTTCAAAAAGAATCTAGCTGTTAATACGCTTGAATCGCGTGATTTAACCTTGTAATATTCTGCTGGCACCGTCTTGTATGCGTCGCTCTCTCATTCATTCTCACTTGTGATCTCATAATTTCACTCAAATCTCTCGTTTGTTTTATTTCTCAATCATTCGCTCCAATCTCTCCCACTCTGTCTCCATTTCTTACCTGAGCTCACACTTGATCTGGACCCATCCTGGGCTGCGTAGGAAGGACCAGGGCTGGTACCACTTCTCTACTGCAGGCATACTGGAACACAACACCTCCAACCACAGGTGTAACACCTGCTCACTGTGGGGTGAGAGAGATGTGGTTAGGGAATGTTCACTGATAGGAGGGACAGCCAGGATCTCTGAGTGAGAGAATCTGTGTGACTCACTTGAGGCCCACGCAGAGGAGCGAGCGGAACTTGACGTCCATCTGAGCGTGTGCAGAGTCGTGGCTCATATTTACAGACTGCACCGCCTGAAAGAGACAGGCGGAGGGCGCTGAAGCATCACTGAAACAAATGCTTATGAACAAAACATTCACTGCAAAACTATCTGTAGCCTAAGGCCGAAGTTTCTAACAATCAACCTTTACAGCCCATCGGTCCCTACCACTAGGGCACTTCCTCATTCCCCCTTTGAAAGCACCTGAAATGCAGATACTAAGTATTATCATTTTTTAAATTGTACTTTTTACTCCCTTTATCTTCCCAATTTCGTGATATCCAAATTGGTAGTTACAGTCTTGTCCGATCGCTGCAACTCCCGTACTCCAGAGAGTTGAAGGTCGAGAGCCATACGTACTCTGAAACACGACCCTGCCAAGCCACACTGCGTGTTGACACACTGCTCTCTTAACCCGGTAGCCAGCCGCACCAATGTGTCGGAGGGAAACACCGTACACCTGGCGACCGGAGTCAGCGTGCATACGCCTGGCCCGGGACGTCCCGGCCAGCCAAACCGCTCTAACCTGGACGACGCTGGGTCAATTGTGCAGAGCGTCATGGGTCTCCCAGAGGTTTGTCAGGGAATTATTGTATAGTCAGTCTAGCCCGGGATTGAACCCGGGTCTGTAGTGATGCCTCTAGCATTGCGATGGAGTGCCTTAGTCTGCTGCACCACACAGGAGGCCCAGATACTGTAAATTCAATAGAGAACTAGGTCCCATATTACAGTTTTTTCAGATTTTGGAGATGGAATGAGGAAGTCTTTAGTGACAGGGTGTGAGGAAGTCTTTAGTGGCAGGGTGTGAGGAAGTCTTTAGTGGCAGGGTGTGAGGAAGTCTTTAGAGGCAGGGTGTGAGGAAGTCTTTAGTGGCAGGGTGTGAGGAAGTCTTTAGTGGCAGGGTGTGAGGAAGTCTTTAGTGGCAGGGTGTGAGGAAGTCTTTAGTGGCAGGGTGTGAGGAAGTCTTTAGTGGCAGGGTGTGAGGAAGTCTTTAGTGACAGGGTGTGAGGAAGTCTTTAGTGGCAGGGTGTGAGGAAGTCTTTAGTGGCAGGGTGTGAGGAAGTCTTTAGAGGCAGGGTGTGAGGAAGTCTTCAGTGGCAGGGTGTGAGGAAGTCTTTAGTGGCAGGGTGTGAGGAAGTCTTTAGTGGCAGGGTGTGAGGAAGTCTTTAGTGGCAGGGTGTGAGGAAGTCTTTAGTGGCAGGGTGTGAGGAAGTCTTTAGTGGCAGGGTGTGAGGAAGTCTTTAGTGGCAGGGTGTGAGGAAGTCTTTAGAGGCAGGGTGTGAGGAAGTAAACAGGCTTGTTATAGGATAACATTGACAAGAGGACTCACTCTGTAGAGCAGCTCCTCTGGTGTGAGAACCTTGCCATCCTCGTCTAATCTGGGGGGAGAGAGAGAGAGCTGATGGACTGCACCAGACAACTGTGTAGGAATCATAGCTGTTCATATGGTACAGAGGTCTGTGTGTGTCTAAGTTACCTGTACGTCTTACACAGCACCAGTCTGGAGTAGACTGAGTTAAAGTCCCTCTCCACCTCTCTACTGGCTGCCTGAGGAGAAAACAGACCACTGAACAGTCAGGTACAGCACCGACAGACACTGAACCCAGCCCTCTGTCTCCTACCTCCTCTATGAAGAGCCAGGGGTGGCAGGCTCCTCCCAGTATGGAGGGTTTCTTCAAACCGTGTTGGAAGATGGCCTTCAGGGCAGGACACAACGTCCCTCTGACCAGGTCTGTCACCGCCTCAGTCACCGAGTCATCACCCGCCAGAGAGTACTGGGGACAGCAGACCAGTTATACATAGAATACTGACAACACAATACTGACAAACCCATAGACTGGATTGATCCACTAAAAGAGCACTGACAAATTTAAGTCTGTTTTTACTAGACTGACTACACAATAATTCACTGACAAACCTCTTTGCTCCGCTCATCGAGGATTTCTACGAACTTGGCTGGAAACCAACCTGGAGTAAGAGAGCAGATCATGAGATAGAAGGTTCCCCCAGAGTGTTAGGAAAACATGGACTACAACATTCTACAGGACGTGTGGAGGGGAGATTGGGATTCTACAGGACGCGTGGAGGGGAGATTGGGATTCTACAGGACGTGTGGAGGGGAGATTGGGATTCTACAGGACGCGTGGAGGGGAGATTGGGATTCTACAGGACGCGTGGAGGGGAGATTGGGATTCTACAGGACGCGTGGAGGGGAGATTGGGATTCTACAGGACGCGTGGAGGGGAGATTGGGATTCTACAGGACGCGTGGAGGGGAGATGGGGATTCTACAGGACGCGTGGAGGGGAGATGGGGATTCTACAGGACGCGTGGAGGGGAGATGGGGATTCTACAGGACGCGTGGAGGGGAGATGGGGATTCTACAGGACGCGTGGAGGGGAGATGGGGATTCTACAGGACGTGTGGAGGGGAGATGGGGATTCTACAGGACGTGTGGAGGGGAGGTGGGGATTCTACAGGACGTGTGGAGGGGAGATGGGGATTCTACAGGACGTGTGGAGGGGAGATGGGGATTCTACAGGACGTGTGGAGGGGAGATTGGGATTCTACAGGACGTGTGGAGGGGAGATTGGGATTCTACAGGACGTGTGGAGGGGAGATTGGGATTCTACGGGACGTGTGGAGGGGAGATTGGGATTCTACAGGACGTGTGGAGGGGAGATTGGGATTCTACAGGACGCGTGGAGGGGAGATGGGGATTCTACAGGACGCGTGGAGGGGAGATTGGGATTCTACAGGACGCGTGGAGGGGAGATTGGGATTCTACAGGACGCGTGGAGGGGAGATTGGGATTCTACAGGACGCGTGGAGGGGAGATTGGGATTCTACAGGACGCGTGGAGGGGAGATGGGGATTCTACAGGACGCGTGGAGGGGAGATTGGGATTCTACAGGACGCGTGGAGGGGAGATGGGGATTCTACAGGACGCGTGGAGGGGAGATGGGGATTCTACAGAACGCGTGGAGGGGAGATGGGGATTCTACAGGACGTGTGGAGGGGAGATTGGGATAGAGATGGACATTCTACAGGACGTGTGGAGGGGAGATTGGGATAGAGATGGGGTGTTGTCATTCACCTCTCAGCCCGTTGAGCTCTCCCACCCAACAGTGCTCATCTTTCTGGGAAAAAATCTGAGAGAGAAAGAGAAAAACAGAGGGATGAGATGGAGGAGTGAGTTAGTCACTTGTGTAAAACGTTTTTTACACGTATGTTTTCACATTCATTTCACACGCTGTGTTTGCGAAAACAAAGTCAGTGTGCTGTTAACAGTATAGCTTTCCCACTGTCCCTGTACCATACACCGGGCTCTAACTAGTGAAACTCTGCTCACAAATACACGTGACCAACTTCCTTGACAACGTACCAACGGATTGTGCTATACAAATACATGGCAACATTTAAAGCAGGCTGTGGAGTGAAATTACAGCACTTAACGCCGTTACATGTATGTGTTCTGTCCACTCACTGTGATGATGTCGTTCTTCCTGAAGCCCAGTTCGTCGTCGTCATGGCGCTCAAAGTCCAACAGGGCTTTGGCCCGTCTCCGTCGGTTACGAGACACAACCAGGAAGTTCTCGTGGTCTCTCTGGTGGCTCTCCATGGAGTAGTCTGGAGTCAGGTCCTGAGAGGAGGAGGGACAGAGAGAAAGATGAAGAGAAGGCGAGAGGGGGAGGGACATAGATTCATCTAATCAAATTAGCTCAGAATGTGCTAGTGACTTGTGCATCAAACATGTCAATCAGAAGGACTCCACTATTTCCTAACTGTGTTGCAGTGTGAAGCACCATTGATTCAGTGATTTGATTTAATGACCGAGTGACTCATTGTTGGGTAACATGACTCACGGTGCTGCTGTGTCAGTGGAAGAATTCAATTATATGACTCATGCCACAATTACACCAGGCACTACCTAAAGCCATCTACTGGAGATCAGTCATGGGAAAGGGGGATAACCTAGTCAGTTGTACAACAATGCATTCAACTGAAATGTGTCTTCGGCATTTAACCCAGCCCCTCTGAATCAGAGAGGGGCAGAGGGCTGCCTTAAATTGACATCCATGTCTTCGGCACCCAGTGTGGGGGAGGACAAGAGATTCATACATTCAGCGACTTAACAGCCAGCGACAGAGCTCAGAGACCAGAAAGTCACAGATTTCTGCAAATAAGCAGCAAGACGACCACAAGATAACCAATTGAAGGAGGGATGGACTCCCTAGCTAGCTTTGTCACCGTACCAGATAAACTAAGGTGACATTGTGCATGGTGTTTAGGGAGAGCTCAGCTACTTCTTACTACAAGGCAGTTTCTCTCTTAAACGCGGAGGTCAGTGAAACTGAGTTGATTCAGTAGTGAGACTCACAGTGCTGGTGTGTTGGGGGTCCAGACAAATATATGATTCTGTAATCTGTTTCGTTAGTGAGACTCACAGTCCTGGTGTGTTAGGGGTCCAGACAGTTATATGATTCAGTGAGTTGATTCAGTAGTGAGATTCACAGTACTAGTAAGTCGGGGGTCCAGACAGCTATAAGATTCAGTGAGTTGATTCAGTAGTGAGACTCACAGTGCTGGTGTGTTGGGGGTCCAGACAGCTATATGATTCAGTAGTGAGACTCACAGTGCTGGTGTGTTAGGGGTCCAGACAGCTATATGATTCAGTGAGTTGATTCAGTAGTGAGACTCACAGTGCTGGTGTGTTGGGGGTCCAGACAGCTATATGATTCAGTGAGTTGATTCAGTAGTGAGACTCACAGTGCTGGTATGTCAGGGGTCCAGACAGCGATATGATTCAGTGAGTTGATTCAGTAGTGAGACTCACAGTGCTGGTGTGTCGGGGGTCCAGACAGTGGAAGTGTTCAGCGGTGCGGGTGATGGTCTCTCGGAGCGCTGCTACCAGCTCTGTCTGCTTGATGTTCTTAGACTTGAGAGCCTCCGCCTCGTCCTCACCCCACAACAGAGAGCTCAGAGTGGACTTCCTACGTACCGACTGCCTCCTCACAACCTATAGACACACTGGTTAGACATGCCATCACACACACACACTTCTATCAGACCACTCACTTTATTGAGGTTGGTGTTGAGTGTGTGGGAGTTGTTGGTGTTGAGCTGGGCCTGCTCATTGAGGATGTAGGCCAGGTGTTTGTTCCTCTGGGCCTCCAGCGTGTCCTGGGACAGGGCCCCCGCCAGCCTCATGGCCTCCCCCAGTACTGCAGCACCGTCACCCAGCTGGCTGGGCAAATCAGACAGTGTGTTGAAGATGGACGCAGAGTTCTCAGAGGACACCAGCTCCTCCTCCTGTAGGGGAGAGAGGAGAAGGTCAACCTCCTGTAGGGGGGAGAGGAGAAGGTTAAATAGGGGAATGACCAAACCCAAATCTCCAAGACACTTGTAGGCCTCTAGATCTGAAAGGGTTAGATAGATGTAAGAAAAGGTTATTACCATATGATTTTCTATACCAATCCAATCCTTTCTGATCTACACAGGTCTAGGGAGTAGGGGTTGGTTTAAAATCAAACCAGCAACCAGCCAGCCAATCAAGAGTCAAAGAGAAACAACTATCCCACCTTGATCTTGAGCATGCCCAGTGTGACCTGGAAGAGGACCACAGAGCCCTGGTAGAACAGCAGGTCCCAGATCCTCAGCAGGATGCGGATGTCCACCACACTGGCAAACGATGTCAGGAACCAGTGCAGCGTGATCAGAGACAACTCTGGGGGAGGGGAGGAGACGAAGGGAAGGGTTAGGACACACAGGCAGGTTGGTCTCCTACACTACACCTGGCATTCTTAGCAATGTTTGTGGCCTCTAAACACCAGACTTTAAAAGCCTTGTTATTGTAGCTCCCCTAGATCCCTATTCACATTAACATTTTAGTCATTTAGCAGACACTTTTATCCAGAGTGACTTACACTAGTGCATTCAATCTTAAGTTAGCTGGGTGAGACAACCACATTTCAGAATCACAGTTCTTTTTCCCTCAAAGTGGTTACCAGCAAAGTAGGAAAAGACAAGTGAGAGTGTTAAAGTGTAAAGAACCCCCGTCTCTCTCACCGATGTCGTGCTCCTGCAGAAGCCTGTCCAGGCTTGGTAGGTACTGGACTACGAGCTGTCTGAGGACCCTCTGGTCTGTCTGGACCCCCAGCAGGGTGGAGGAGAAGTAGGAGGGTGGCAGCAGGTCCTCGATCAGGGCACACATCATCCACAGCACGTCCTCCTCCTCCAGGAACAGCAGCAGACATGACACCACCTGGGGATGGGGAGAGGGAGGAGAAAAGAAACAGAATAGATCTTTATTGTCCCCGTTGGGCAATTCGGTTGCAGTGAAAATACAGTCTGGGCAGATACAAACATATACAAATTACAGTAGAGGCATTACAAACTCCATAGATTAAAGAGTTAATCAAGAACACAAGATCAAAGTACTATTTAAAATACTCTATTTAAAATGTGCAGAAAGGGAAGGAGGAGAGGGGGTCTCCTCCTTCTCCGCCACCCCTAGACCACTGGCCTCCCGGGTGGCGCAGTGGTCTAGGGCACTGCATCGCAGTGCTAGCTGCGCCACCAGAGTCTCTGGGTTCGCGCCCAGGCTCTGTCGCAGCCGGCCGCAACCGGGAGGTCCGTGGTGCGACGCACAATTGGCATAGCGTCGTCCGGGTTAGGGAGGGTTTGGCCGGTAGGGATATCCTTGTCTCAGTATGTAAAATGTAAAAAATGTATAAAATGTATGCACTCTGTATGCACGACTGTAAGTCGCTCTGGATAAGAGTGTCTGCTGAATGACTAAAATGTAAAAATGAGAGAGAGAGTGAGAAGCTCTTAACCTTTTCTGAAAGGGACCCGGATCATATGCCAGGTCTTTGCCAGCCAGAGGAAAGTTTATTAACCTGGATGGTAATACGCCAGGTCTTGCCAGCCAGAGGAAAGTTTATTAACCTGGATGGTAATACGCCAGGTCTTTGCCAGCCAGAGGAAAGTTTATTAACCTGGATGGTAATACGCCAGGTCTTGACAGCCAGAGCCAAGTGTATAGACCGCAACAACACAATAGAGTACAGTGAAGGTCCTACTTACCATGCCTGTGCCCTGGCAGTAGCCGATGTCTGGATAGAGCCATGCCAGGCCACGCAGTACCCGCCTCAGCCTGGGAACACCCACACTCTGCAGGCTGCAGAAACACGCGTTTGAGGGCATGGTCCGCAATAGGTCCTTCTCTATCTAAGAGAGGAGGAAGAGATGGACGGAGGGAGATGAGAGGGGGTGGAGAGAGAGGGGGGAAATATTGTTTGTTATATGTTTGAGACAAACATCTTTACATCATCAGTACCATTCCACCCCTCCACCTGGAGTCATCTGGATGTACAGTACCTCAGCATCCAGTACCTGTTTGGCAGCAGTGGTCTCGTCGTTGGTGCTGTTCTTAACGATCTCTTTGTAGGAGATCTCTGTAGTCCTCTTCTTCTGCAGAGCTCCAGACAGACGCATCCACAACTATCACGACCAGAGAGGGGGGGCAGTGAGACAACAGACATCTCTGAATCAGGTTACATACCGTAGTAGGAGTTGGCCCTTAGACTAGTAAGGGGAGGTGAAGTGGTCAGTGGTCTCATTCTGTCTTGTCCCTTTGTTAAAAACCTCTACTGCTGTGTTTTCCCCCCTCTAGGCCCCCTTACCTGAGGTCTCATGCTGTGTGGTATGCCCCCCAGCACCAGGGAGCGGAGGCGTTCAGAGCGGGGCAGGACGGGGGAGATGAGGTCCCAGGTCAGGTCTCCTACGGTGTGGTTGTGGGTGAACTCCAGGTGGGCCTGCCAGCGCAGCCTCTGCTGGGGGTCCTCTCTCTGGGGCTCTGGCCTCAGTTCTGGCTCTACACCATCTGGAGGGGGAGGGGGGATGGTTATCAACTTCAGTTATCTTTGTTCAGTGTTATACCCCTGCATTCCTGTTACTTTGGCACTGTCTGCTTCGCCTGTTTTAACGGTTTCTCCTCCTCCACCAAGGTCTGCTTCCACTGTTTTAACGGTTTCTCCACCTCCACCAAAGGTCTGCTTCCCCTGTTTTAACGGTTTCTCCACCTCCACCAAAGGTCTGCTTCCCCTGTTTTAACGGTTTCTCCACCTCCACCAAAGGTCTGCTTCCCCTGTTTTAACGGTTTCTCCACCTCCACCAAAGGTCTGCTTCCCCTGTTTTAACGGTTTCTCCTCCTGCACCAAGGTCTGCTTCGCCTGTTTTAAGGGTTTCTCCTCCTCCACCAAGGTCTGTTTCTCCTCCTCCACCAAGGTCTGCTTCCCCTGTTTTAACGCTTTCTCCTCCACCACCAAGGTCTGCTTCCCCTGTTTTAACGGTTTCTCCTCCTCCACCAAGGTCTGCTTCCCCTGTTTTAACGGTTTCTCCTCCTCCACCAAAGGTCTGCTTCCACTGTTTTAACGGTTTCTCCACCACCAAGGCCTGCTTCCCCTGTTTTAACGGTTTCTCCTCCTCCAAGGTCTGCTTCCCCTGTTTTAACGGTTTCTCCACCTCCACCAAAGGTCTGCTTCCACTGTTTTAACGGTTTCTCCTCCACCGTCTGCTTCCCCTGTTTCTCCTCCACCAAAGGTCTGCTTCCCCTGTTTTAACGGTTTCTCCTCCACCAAAGGTTTGCTTCCCCTGTTTTAACGGTTTCTCCTCCTCCACCAAGGTCTGCTTCCCCTGTTTTAACGGTTTCTCCTCCTCCATCAAGGTCTGCTTCCCCTGTTTTAACAGTTTCTCCTCCTCCACCAAGGTCTGCTTCCCCTGTTTTAACGGTTTCTCCTCCTCCACCAAGGTCTGCTTCCCCTGTTTTAACGGTTTCTTCTCCTCCACCAAGGTCTGCTTCCCCTGTTTTAACGGTTTCTCCTCCTGCACCAAGGTCTGCTTCCCCTGTTTTAACGGTTTCTCCTCCTGCACCAAGGTCTGCTTCGCCTGTTTTAACGGTTTCTCCTCCTCCACCAAGGTCTGTTTCTCCTCCTCCACCAAGGTCTGTTTCTCCTCCTCCACCAAGGTCTGCTTCCCCTGTTTTAACGCTTTCTCCTCCACCACCAAGGTCTGCTTCCCCTGTTTTAACGGTTTCTCCTCCTCCAAGGTCTGCTTCCCCTGTTTTAACGGTTTCTCCACCTCCACCAAAGGTCTGCTTCCACTGTTTTAACGGTTTCTCCTCCACCGTCTGCTTCCCCTGTTTCTCCTCCACCAAAGGTCTGCTTCCCTTGTTTTAACGGTTTCTCCTCCACCAAAGGTCTGCTTCCCCTGTTTTAACGGTTTCTCCTCCTCCACCAAGGTCTGCTTCCCCTGTTTTAACGGTTTCTCCTCCTCCATCAAGGTCTGCTTCCCCTGTTTTAACAGTTTCTCCTCCTCCACCAAGGTCTGCTTCCCCTGTTTTAACGGTTTCTCCTCCTCCACCAAGGTCTGCTTCCCCTGTTTTAACGGTTTCTCCTCCTCCATCAAGGTCTGCTTCCCCTGTTTTAACGGTTTCTCCACCTCCACCAAAGGTCTGCTTCCCCTGTTAACGGTTTCTCCTCCTGCACCAAGGTCTGCTTCCCCTGTTTTAACGGTTTCTCCTCCTGCACCAAGGTCTGCTTCCCGTTTTAACGGTTTCTCCTCCTGCACCAAGGTCTGCTTCCCCTGTTTTAACGGTTTCTCCTCCTCCATCAAGGTCTGCTTCCCCTGTTTTAACGGTTTCTCCTCCTCCATCAAGGTCTGCTTCCTCTGTTTTAACGGTTTCTCCTCCTCCATCAAGGTCTGCTTCCCCTGTTTTAACGGTTTCTCCTCCTCCATCAAGGTCTGCTTCCCCAGTTAACGGTTTCTCCTCCTCCATCAAGGTCTGCTTCCACTGTTCTCCCCTGTTTTAATGGTTTCTCCCCCAAAGATCTGCTTCCACTGTCCCTCTGTTTCAATGACTTCTAAACCTCCACCAAAAAGGTCAAACATCTTCACATTGGTTAACCCATTAGACATGGGCCCAACAACAGCCCCAGTGTTCAGCGGTGTCTCAGTTCCTTTACAGTGGACTACATCTACAGTATCAGCAACAGGTCAATAGGATTTCAGCAAGCAGTGCAGGTCACATTTTTTTTACCTTTATTTAACTAGGCAAGTCAGTTAAGAACAAATTCTTATTTACAATGACTGCCTTTCCCCCGGCCAAACCCTAACCCGGACGACACTGGTCCAATTGTGCGCCATCCTATGGGACTCCCAATCACGACCGGTTGTGATACAGCCTGGAATCGAACCAGGATCTGTAGTGACGCCTCCAGCACCGAGATGCAGTGCCTTAGACCGCTGCACCACTCGGGAGCCCCCAATTCAATGCCTGTGAATTGATCACAGGCATTGAATTGATCGGTCACACGTTGCATACAGCTATGGCTGAAAAGAAATCTAATAGACGATGGCCAGAGCTTACCCATGATGTTGCGTAACGATTTTATTCAATAAGTCAGTTTTAGTCAATGTATGGAATTGTTGGGAAATGACAAATCCGAAGTGCCCACTTTGTGAAAATGTGTGTGAATGTGGTGTCTTTTCCTATGATATATGACATGCACATTATTTTCAGCCTACGTTACATTTCAGGGCTGGGTTTTATTTGAGTGTTACCACCAACCAGCATGGCATTGTTTATTCATCACAAACAGGTCCGTATTATTCATTTTCATGACTGAGATGAGCCAAACAGCCTTGTGTCCACTTGTCAACCTGAGCCATGGAGCAAATTAAAATGGGGTGTGGAAACTTGTTTGTTTTTTTTTTAACCAGAAATGCATTATCATCCATTGGATAATATATTTTTAATAAAGACTAAGTAAAAAAAAAAAAATGTATCTATAATTGCGTGATATGATGATATTTTGCAAACCCGCAGCCGCATGGTTTTGACCACTAAAGTTGCTTCTCGACACGTTCCACTGCTTTGATTGGTGTAACGTTAGCTAGAAACCACACCTGTCTATCAAGATAATGAAAAGCACCCGTGAAAGAACATTCAAGGAACTTAGTGACGACTTGGCTTTGTTGTACCGCAGCCGAAGCCTGCCAGTAGCCTACCTCCCAAAGGTTGCACTGTGTCCATTACAATGTAGAAAAACACAGCTTTCTTTCAATTGTAATCCATATTACCAGAGCGTCATATTTTTTCTAACAATTTCAATGGTGGATTCGTGGACACAATTTAGGAAAGATGCCACAACAGAGATAAAAATAGATGGCTTAGTCAAAGATAGTGGTTTCCATCTGTGGAGTAGTTGTCCCTGAATCAATGCTTATGACTTGCCATGACCCAGATTAAATTAGTGTTGAACAACAAGGAAACTCTCCACTGTGTTTTGATCCAGGGAAAAGAGAGGGCTGAGCGCAACCCACCACGGTAGTCAACTCTTAATCTACTAAATGACTGAAAACATATTGATGGGTGAGTCTAGACCGATATCATTTAAAACAACCAAATCAGGTTAAAATTGATGCATGCAATGAGTGATACGTATCTGTGATGTAGAAGGTTAGTCCTTTGTTTGCTTTTGTTAAAAGGTTAGAGTCCTTTGTTAAAGGTTTGAGGCCTCTGTTTTTGTTAAAGCACCATCAGTTAAATAAGCAACAATTGATTAAGGGTGTGAAACCTTGTTTTTGCATAGAAGTGAGTTGCTAGTTGAGTAGCAATTGTTACACGTGTGGTTAATGTAAGCCTTGTGAGCATTCAACAAGCTTTTGAAGTGAACAAGTTTTATGGGTAACCAGGCCCTACAGAAACAATGTGTTCTATAGATATGTTTGAATCCTCAAGTGGTTATACAGACACACGCATTTTGGGGTTAAATAAAGATATAAACATATATTATACAACTTTTGAAGTTAATGTAATGTCATTGTTAAGTGAGAAAACCAGTGGAGAAGGGGTGAGAACACAGTTGGTGGAATTGGTGGCTTTGACAGAAGCATGCAAACAGGCTGAAGGAAAAACAGCTCATATCTACACAGACTCACGGTACAGACTGAATGCTCGCCACTTACCTGGACAAGATCCATTTTGAAAATGAAAGCACAGAGAAATCATAGACAGAAAATGAGGCGTGGGGAATAACTCCCGAGGGGGGACATGACGTAGTACCAGGACAGTGTGTGATGGTAATAAAATATATAACAGAGACATTAGGACCAAAATGGGAAGGTCCTTATCAAGTTTTGCTCATAACGAGGTCAGCAGTGAAAGTCACGATTGATATATGTCACTCATTACAAGGTTGTCCATTTTGATGACAAAGTGGTGCCTGGAGAATAAAGAACTGATTGATTAGCAAATTGGGGGCCAGTCTCAGGTGAAGCAGCACAGTAAGATGATCAGAACCTGATAAGCTTCTATGTTGTACACCGCAGTCATCATATTAGGGATATCTAGGTGAAATGTCCAACATTTTCCTGAAAATCAGGACATGCTTACTTAGGGAAATCTATGTGAAATATACATTTATCTTGAAACCAGGACATGTTACTTTTTTGTTTCCTTCATTACAGGTTATGAGAATCTACCGTCTGAAGCAATATCTCTTGACCCAAGGCCTGTACCTGAAGTGATCCAAGATCACCAGTGAAGTGTTTGAAGTCCTTATCAACCAGTGGAATGAAAGTAGAATTCCTCACTACCAGCAGACTGTCAGAACCTCATATTTAATAGTTATCTATGTGGGACTGATACCAGTGTGGAAGAGCTGGTCACTTTTAAAGGACTTGGTGAATGATTCCCTTGACAATAGGACGATTGAATATTGTCTTGCAGACTATTTATTTTGTGAGTTTCCTCCTAATACAGGATGTGGTAGGAATCGTAAGGGACATCATCATTACACCTGTTAATACTCATTTATTTTCTATAACATTGTTAGAAATCTATTTCTTATTGTAACAGCAAGTAAAATATGCCCTTTGCGCTTTATAGAAATGCAAGGTGTTTAATGTAAATCATTTTATGCTTACTTCTGTTTTTTTATACTGTGTATTTTTTTATGTTTTCTAAAAATACATTTGAAGTATATGTATTTTTAAAATGGTCTAGGGGGGAGTGTAAGAATATTTTAAGATAATACACAACGCAGAGGACTAAAAGTCAAGAGGACTAAAGGTCAAGAGGGAATTAACGATCAATGGAAAGTGTTTATTCTGTAATATGGAATTAATGATCAACGGGTCAGAAACATGGGGGGAATTTGTCTAGGCTTTGAGCCTGAAACAGGATACTTATTTGGCCATTGGCCAAAGGAATTCTAATTGGTCAACCACAGGCTAGGGTTGGGTTATAAAACTACATCCTGTCCCTTTGTTCTGTGGAAAGAATCACTGAGGACAGGTATGCCTGATTTGGCAACTGCTCGGCCTCCGACCACAAGGCACTACAGAGGGTAGTGCGAACCGCCCAGATGTTCACTGGGGCCAAGCTTCCTGCCATCCAGGACCTCTATACCAGGCGGTGTCAGAGGAAGGCCCTAAAATTGTCAAAGACTCCAGCCACCCTAGTCAGATTGCTCTCTCTGCTACCGCACAGCAAACGGTACCGGAGTGCCAAGTCTAGGTCCAAGAGGCTTCTAAACAGCGTCTACCCCCAAGCCATAAGACTCCTGAACAACTAATCAAATGGCTACCCAGACTGACTGCATTGCTCCTCTTTTACACTGCTACTACTCTGTTGTTACCATCTATGCATAGTGACTTTAATAACTCTACCTACATGTACATATTACCTCAACTAACCGGTGCCCCCGCACATTGACTCTGTACCGGTACCCCCCTGTATATAGTCTCACTATTGTTATTTTACTGCTGCTCTTTAATTACTTGCTACTTTTATTTCTTATTCTTATCCATATTTTTTTTTAAACTGCATTGTTGGTTAGGGGCTCGTAAGTAAGCATTTCACTGTAAGGTCTACACCTTGTATTCGGGGTTGTATTCGGGGCGTGTGACTAATAAAATTTGATTTGAATGAAAATCTACCTCTCAGCATAACATCTATGATTTGTCCTCTTTGAATAAACCTATTTTTCTCCCCCTGAATTGCTTTGGGGTCTGTGTTATTGAAGAGTAACATCGACTGCTAACACAGCCATAGACCCAGCAGGCTAACCTTTTGAATACGGTGTAGATAAAAAAAGAAAACCAGCAACAACAGATAACATTAGCTAGCTAGATAAACGTTAGAAAGACAGCCAGCAAGCTAGATAAGGTTCGCATGCTAGCTAGCTACACTGACAGCTGTCAGTGCCCTATTTGTTGATGTTTATCAACTCCACATGTAAATTCCCACACCTAATTCGTGAGTAATTAAACTCAGGACCCTGTCTTTCAAAGATAATTCGGAAAAATCTAAATAACTTCACAGATCTTCATTGTAAAGGGTTTAAACACTGTTTCCCATTCAATGAACCATAAACAATTAATGAACATGCACCTGCGGAACGGTCATTAAGACACTAACAGCTTACAGACAGTAGGCAATTAAGGTCACAGTTATGAAAACTTAGGACACTAAAGAGGCCTTTCTAATGACTCTGAAAAACACCAAAAGAAAGATGCCCAGGGTCCCTGCTCATCTGCGTGAACATGCCCTAGGCATGCTGCAAGGAGGAATGAGGACTGCAGATGTGGCCAGGGCAATAAATTGCAATGTCGATACTGTGACGACCCTCCCACTCTGTCTGCCGTATTCTCTCTTTGCTCTTGTTTCCTTATTAGGATGTCGGTGGGCGGAGTTGGGAGGGTCATCAGATACATGGGAAACACCTGGGCCCGGTGTCTTCCAGGATAAAGGCACCACTTCCCCGTTCATGGAGGAGACTCTCTCCATGCAGACACCTTTATAGATTTTGTTGTGGTTTTTTGTGACATTTTGGTTGTTTGCTTTAGCACCTTTCAACACACCGCATTATCACATTCATGCATGCCAAAACACTCAATTACACTACTGATTACTGATTACACACACCATTGTTAATGGCATTTAGGTTACTTTATTTATTTATTTAGTTACTCCTTATCTCCACGTTGTCTCCCTTTTGTTACGGGCTCTGAGCCGGTTCGTGACAAGTGGGGGCTCGTCCGGGATTTTTTGAACATATTGGGTTGGGAGAACATGGAGGTAGGTGTTTGGTTTGCATATTTTGTTTGAGTTTGATAGGCCCAGTATTGGATGCCTTTGTTGTTTGGTTTGTGTGCTGCTTTGGAGAGAGTACATTGGTTAGTTTCCAGGGCCTGCCCAGCCTGGAAACTCTTGTTCTACTTTCTGTTGGGACATCGGTCTGAGGTGAGTAATCGGCTGTGTACCTCAGTGGGAGATTTGGGTAGGGTAGTGGAACTTGCTACCTGGAACTATAGCCTTTTACCCCTGATAGGCTTAGCGACGTGTTTACTTTTGGGAATATGTTGGGCATGGTTAATGTTTGTTGTTTTTGTGTGGTGTCTGTGGACTGAGCAGTTGTCTCGGGGGCACATCCGTGGCTTGGTGGAATCTGCCAGCGTGCTGGGGGGTTTATTTCCTTGCCAGCGGGCTACAGTGCATAAATACCCACCGCAAATCCGCACGAAGACTAGGGTTGAGTTAATGTAGGTTTGGGGAAGCTCCGTATCTCATCTCTCTTCTGTGGTACTCAGGGTGATTGTCATTTCTTGGGTTGTGGTCTGGTGTGCTCAGCAGAGGGGAAGAGTGAGAATTTTTTTTTGTAATTATGGCGTCTTTTGTAGAGGAGTTCATTCGCTTTCCATCAGAGGAATTGTTAGAATTAGGTACTAAAGAACAGCTGTTGAAAGTCGCTGAATACTACAAGATTGAAATTAGTGATAAACGTCTAAAGAATTCTATTAGGTTGATATTGAAGGCCAATCTGATGGAGAGTGGTATTCTTGAAGTTACCACTGGGCCAGCTTCTGCTGAGGAGTCATCTCCCCGTAATGTTACAATGGCCATTCCATCGGTTACTCCTAGTAGTCTTCTTTTTGAACAGCAGAAAGAACTGCTTCTGTTACAGCAGCAGTATGATCGTGAGAAGCTAGAGTATGATCGGCAGCATGATCGTGAGAAGATAGAGTATGATCGTGTAAAGTATGAAAAGGAATTAGATATGGAGCATGCTAAAATCAAGTTGCAACAAGAACGGATAGAGTTGGTTAGGGAAGGAAAGATTTCAGGGGAGAGTTTGTTCTGGGAAGGTGACCCAGATTTACCTAGGGGTCGTTCCTCTTTTGGTCGTGACCCGGACACAGTTGATATTGTTGGGAACTTACGGTTATTGCCTCAGTTTAATGAAAAGGACCCCGAGACATTCTTTTCGTTGTTTGAGCGTGTTGCTGACGCTAGGAGTTGGCCTGATTCTGACCGCACCTTAATGTTGCAGTGTGTGCTGACTGGTAAAGCGCAGGAAGCATATTCAGCTCTTAGTGTACACGACAATGCCAGTTATGATAAGGTTAAAACGGCTGTGTTACAAATTTATGAATTGGTCCCTGAGGCTTACCGCCAACGATTTAGAACTTTAAAAAGGAATGAAAAACAGACTCATGTTGAGTTTGCGCGACAATTATCTGTACAGTTTACTCGCTGGTGTTCTGCCTCTGCAGTTGTGACTTTCCAAGGGCTGTGTGATCTGATTATGTTAGAGCAATTTAAGGACACAATCCCTGATCGTATTGCCACTTATATTAACGAACGAAAAGTAAAGAATGGTCGCTGAAGCTGCGGTTTTGGCGGATGAGTATGTGTTGACTCACAAAAGTGTCTTTGCAGAGCCCCGTATTCGGAATGAGTGGGGGGGTTCGGATAGATTTGGGCTTCGCTCACCAAGACACTTTGGTTCACGGGCAGAGTTCAATTCAACTAGGGTTGAGACTGATTCCAGTGGAAAAGCTGACTTTGGGCAAGAGTGTCATTACTGTCATGATTCAGGTCATTGGAAAAACGAATGTCCGGTTCTCAGGGAAAAGGACAAATTCAGTACGCGTGATTACGTTAAATCTAAGCCTACGGCGGTAGCTGCGCATGTTCAACATCATTTCACCCATGACACATGGTCTCAGGCGCAGGTGAAAGTCCATATTCACCCAGGCTATTTACCTTTCATTACGGAAGGTTTTGTGTCTTTATTAGGGAGTAAGGAATTGGTGCCAGTGAAGATCTTGAGAGACACAGGTGCCTCCGAATCGTTTGTGTTTGAGTCTGTGTTACCCTTTTCAGCTGAGACTGATTCAGGGAAGAGTGTTCTAATTAGAGGAATAGGTTTGAACACTCTTTCAGTTCCATTGCATAAACTGATGTTGGATTGTGGGCTGGTAAAAGGTGAGGTTGTTGTGGGGGTGCGTCCTTCATTGCCTATTGAGGGTATTGACGTTATTCTTGGGAATAACTTGGCAGGTGATCGTGTATGGCCTGTCGTGTTCCCATCTCGAGTTGTTTCCATAAAGCCGTCAGTTGTTGAAATTCCAGATGAGAGTGTACAGAGCTCCCCAGAGATGTTCAGTGCGTGTTCTATGAGTCGTGGCGAATTGGTCACTGTGCCAACTAATGAGAATACCACAAAGAAGTATGCCACTGCTTTCCCTGTTATTCCGTTATCTGTTACCCACTCAGATCTAATCAATGCGCAATGGACTGACCCCACATTAGAAGAGTTGCGTGACCAAATTGTGCCTGTGGAACAGTTGGGAGATGTCGCCCATGGCTATTTTCTCCAAGAGGATGTCTTGATGAGAAAGTGGGTGTCTCATGGTAGTCGTTTTCGGGGGGAGGCGATTAGTCAGGTTGTGGTACCAGTAAAGCTTCGTGAGTTGGTTTTGACAACTTCTCACAATGGTGTTGCTGGACATATGGGTGTGAGGAAAACATACCATCGTATATTAAGACATTTCTTTTGGCCTAGCTTAGAGGGATGTCTCTGATTTCATCAAAACTTGTCACACCTGTCAATTAACCGGTAAACCTAATCAAGCTATTAAGCCGGTACCACTGTTCCCTATTCCTGTACTCAGCCAATCTTTTGAGTATTTTATCATTGACTGTGTGGGTCCTTTGCCTCGTGCAAAAAAGGGGAGTAGTGGTGAAATGGCTAAAGAGAAGTTATCATGTTCACAGGAGAGGATGAGGGGCTTATTTGATCGCCGAACTGAGCCTCGTCAGTTTTCTCCGGGTGACCAGGTTCTTGCTCTGCTGCCAATTGTTGGTTCTCCTTGTCGGACTAAGTTTTAAGGTCCATATACAGTGGTGCGTCAGTACACTGAGCAAAATTACCTAGTTGCCACTCCAGAACGGAGAAAAGCACACCAGCTGTGCCATGTAACTTTGTTAAAACCCTACCATGCACGTTCCTCTGAGATTGAACAGTGGGAGTCTACGGAGGACGGTAAAACCTGTTCTTTTGGCTGATACCGTTGTTTCCTTGGGTTCTTATCATGCTAGATTTGTGCATGAGGAGGAAGATGTGCCTGGTCCTGACGATGGTATATTGCAGGGTAGATTGAAATGAGTAGTCTGTTACGTTGGGAAGTGGCTATGAATCGTTGGGAATTGTTAAAAAATTAAGGACCTTGTTCTTTCCGTTGGAGTTTGTAGCTGATGTGGTCTCGTGCGCCCTGTTCTTGAATGGTTGTATTGTCCGGTTCTGTCTTTACTGTCTGTTCCCTCCTGGTCTTGTATTCTTCTTTCCTCTTAAATGTTGCTTCCTATGCACTAAGGTTGCTGAGGTCTGGGGAGTCTTTCCTCTTAAATAGTGCTTCCCATGCGCAAAGGTTGCTGAGGTCTGAGGGGCTGGGGTAAATTGGAAGTGTGCACGTAATCCCTCATCAATTTGGGACGCAGAGGCTGGTATGTTGTTCCGGGGTCCTTGTTGGTCCCCGGTTTTATGGGGGGGAATGTGACGACCCTCCCACTCTGTCTGCCGTATTCTCTCTTTGCTCTTGTTTCCTTATTAGGATGTCGGTGGGCGGAGTTGGGAGGGTCATCAGATACATGGGAAACACCTGGGCCCGGTGTCTTCCAGGATAAAGGCACCACTTCCCCGTTCATGGAGGAGACGCTCTCCATGCAGACACCTTTATAGATTTTGTTGTGGTTTTTTGTGACATTTTGGTTGTTTGCTTTAGCACCTTTCAACACACATTCACAACAACACACATTATCACATTCATGCATGCCAAAACACTCACTTACACTACTGATTACTGATTACACACACACGATTGTTAATTGCATTTAGGTTACTTTATTTAATAAATATATTTTGTTACTCCTTATCTCCACGTTGTCTCCCTTTTGTTACGGGCTCTGAGCCGGTTCGTGACAATACTGTGAGACGCCTAAGACAGAGCTACACGGACAGCTGATCATACTCGCAGTGGCAGACCACGTGTAACAACACCTGCACAGGATCGGTGCATCCGAACATCACACCTGCGGGACAGGTACAGGATGGCAACAACTGCCCAAGTTACACCAGGAACGCACAATCCCTCCATCAGTGCTCAGACTGTCTGCAATAGGCTGAGAGAGGCTGGACTGAGGGCTTGTAGGCCTGTTGTAAGGTAGGTCCTCACCAGACATCACCGGCAACAACGTCGCCTATGGGCACAAACCCACTGTCACTGGACCAGATAGGACTGGTCAGGACCAGATAGTGCTCTTCACTGACGAGCTGCAGTTGTCTCACCAGGGGTGATGGTTGGATTTGTGTTAATCGTCAAAGGAATGAGCGTTACACCGAGGCCTGTACTCTGGAGCGGCATCAATTTGGAGGTGGAGGGTCCGTCATGGTCTGCGGCGGTGTGTCAGAGCATCATCGGACTGAGCTTGTTGTCTTGCAGACATCCTCCTCCCTCATGTGGTATCCTTCCTGCAGGCTCATCCTGACATGACTTTCCACCTTACTACTCGTTCTGTGCGTGATTTCCTGCAAGACAGGAATATCCGTGTTCTGCCATGGCCAGCGAAGAGCCCGGATCTCAATCCCATTGAGCACGTCTGGGACCTGTTGGATCAGAGGGTGAGGGCTAGGGCCATTCCCCCCAGAAATGTCCAGGAACTTGCAGGTGCCTTGGTGGAAAAGTGGGGTAACATCTCACAGCAAGAACTGGCAAATCTGGTGCAGTCCATGGAGGAGATGCACTGCAGTACTTAATGCAGCTGGTGGCCACGCTTGATACTGACTTTTACTTTTGATTTTGCCCCCCCCCCCCCCTTTGTTCAGGAACACATTATTCAATTTCTGTTTGTCTCAGTTGTTGAATCTTGTTACGTTCATACAAATATTTACACATGTTAAGTTTGCTGAAAATAAACACCGTTGACAGTGAGAGGATGTTTTTTTTTAGCTGAGTTTTTAAGTAGCCTTCGTTATTCTTTGGAGGTGGAACCGAAATGTGCATGTCCTCTCTAGGACAGGAAATTACATTGAAATAATGGTGGCTCCTTTAACAGATATTCTCTGATGTTATTTTCTCCTCAGGTCTAATATTAGCTTAGCGAGAAATGCATTTGAGTGAAATACAGGATAAATAAAAACAACTAAGCCGGTAACTAATATGAGTGTTCTTACCGTCACTGTCCAGCCTGAAGCCAAACTCATCATACTGCAGTTCTGCCTCCTCTGTTGGGTCCTTCTGTAAACAGAGACAATAAGAGCATACAACGAGTTCCATGACATATTACATTAAAGCACAAGATAAATCACAGCAAACACCTTTATAGGTCAATGTGTGCAAACAAGACGCTACAAGAATGAAATGGCAAAAAATATGAATATGGGCAGGTGGTAAAAATGTTCACATACAATAAATCCAGAAATAGCCTAGACATCCACAGTACTAAGCTAGAGGGTCCCTCTCCTCAGTGTTAACCTAGCAATACCAAGATATCGGTTCTGTCAGGTCTTACCTGATAGTACTTGGCCAGGATGTCCTGGGGCCACATACTGGAGGTCAGGGCTGAGAAGGGGCCCCCAGGGGCCGGAGTGTAACCACCTGGAACACAGAGGGGGAAGGAATGAGAGAAGAGGGAGATGAGGTACTGTGAGGAGAAACTGATGGAGTCAAATAATGTGAGGGACATAAAGAAAATAGAAGGACAAGAGGAAACATGAAGGGAAAAGGGCGAGGTGGGATGACAGAGGACCGAATGAGAATAGACTGATGGGGATAATCAAACCCTGACAGAAGTTTGAGAGAAAGACGGAATGGAAAATGAGAGGGGTGAGGGGGGGTGAGAGGAGAAACTGGCAGAAGGATAATCAAAAGCACTATCAGAAAGGGGAAGCGTAAGGGAAAGAAAAGGGAGAGGACAGAGGGATTGAGGGAGGGAGGAGCGGAAGAGAGGGATGCGAGCCCTTACCTGACATGCTGGAGGAGAGCAGAATGAATAAGGTGTGTGTTGGTGTAGACAACCACTCTGGGAAAGGAGGGAGATCAGATACTAGCAGCGACTCTGGAAGGAGAAAACACAGACAAATGACCCATCTGACCCAGTAACTCACACTAATGTCCCAGATTATACCCCTTCAGTGAACTGCTTTTTCAATCCAAGAGGCAGAAGAGCTCTTGCATGTTCAGTTTGGTCTTCAATTCCATGTAGCAAGGCAGCCAGCATCAGTACATCCTTTCGTAATCAGTCTTTCCCTCCCCAAGTAAGGAGGGGTCAAACACATTAACAGACACTAGACAGAGCACACAATACGAGCTTAACCCTTCTCCATGTGAAGCAGTAGAACTACTAGAGAAACAGCCTCTCTCAACAACACACCTCTTCCTTATAGAAAACAAACAAACAGAAGAGACTCACATGACCTATTCTTGCACCATGCAGCCGGGATCAAAACTAATAGAACAAGAGAGGGAGGTCAGGATGGAGAGCGATACAATGAGGAAAGAGACTGAAGCGAGAGATAAGGAGGAAGAACAAATAATCAGAGCAAGAGAGAGAGCGAGTGGGAGAAAGAAAACTGGGGGTGTGTGAAGGAGGAAGAAAGAGGGATAAAACTCCCTGAAGCACCAACTGTTCTCATGCAATAATCATGGCAACGTGACCATGGCTGCTGCTCTACATACTGTAAATATTGCCCTTCCTTGACTTCTCTCACAAACACATAGACACACAGACTATAAGAGTGTTATTGTCTTGAAAGTAAACCCATGACATGCCTAGCTCCTCAGGGAGTAGAAGGGGGGCTGGCAGTAGCATTTGAACAGTGTATTTAAATGAACAGCAGTTAAGGTAAGTGTACCATTAAGACCACTTCCATCTTTGGATTCAAAGAAGAAAAATACACATTTTCTGCTATTTAATGTTTCAACCAGTTATTCTAAGCCAATCAGATGTCTTATTAAGTTATGTACAGTTCGAACTAGTGGCCAATTTCAAAGCTGCAAAAAAACTGACATAACATTTCTGATATTTTTAGTACTACCTCAGATACTCAGATACTTCATGTAAAAATAGGAGATGAATGTGTTGATATATGCACATGATAGCATACTGTGTGTTAATTACTATTTATTGCCAATTGAAAATAGGTTTTTCATGCTAGCAGTCGCACCACGTCAAAGTCAATACTGTAGCAGCAGAACTCGGTGAACCACAACTATATAATAAAATCACATTTTATTGGTCACATGTTACCAGATGTTAATGCAAGTGTAGTGTCGTGTCTTTGACATCATTAAAACTGAAGACTAATTTATCAAATAACTATTGTTACGCGATTAAACTGATTAATCATGTAACTAATTAACTAGGAAGTCGGGGCATCAAGGAAAATATTCAAAGTTATAATTTTCCTAATATAACTTTCAGATATTTAATATCTGATCAATTAGTCTTCGAATTAATTAATTATTCTTTACCTCACGTTAGTCTCATTCCAAACGTCGTAAATTGTTGGTTATCTGCACGAACCCAGTCTTCACTATGAGTCATCAATACATCAATTGTCTTAAATCATTTATTTACTAACTAAGTAATTCACAGAAATGCATAAACAAACTGTAGATTGTTACAAGGAAATGATAACGGAGTTTCCCTAGTGGGATAAACCGGTATCGCGGCTTGGTGGACAAAAAGGGAAGTGGGGGTCAACTGAGATGAGGCACTACAAAGTTAATAATTATAACAATTGAAATGCTAATCCTTTGCACATGAACGCTCAATCATTCGGGAATAATTGCAATCAATCAATATATATATATATATATATATATATATATATATATATATATATGCTCAGTGTGTCGTCGAGATCTCTGTTGAAAAGTTTGTTTCTGTTGGAGAGTTTGTTCGCCCTCTCTCTGCTGTGGTTAGAGTGGGTAGTTCAGAGTGACATTCATTCATGTTGTTATAGAATAGATGTTTTGGCAGTTGTCGGTCTTCGCGTTCAATGATACCGAATTCTTAGCTGCAGACTAGTAATTAATATCAAAGACTTGTTCTTATTCTGTTGGTATCGATAGTCTAAGAGTTTAACCACGTGGGATGGTTAAAAGATTCAGCAATCTACTCAAACCCTTATTTTCCTGTGATAGAGGTACTGGTCTGGTCTCAAACCTTGGCCCTCTCGTTATTGAGGTAAGCTGGTCTGATGATAGAAAACCCAGGTGGGGGTTTTATTCGGGACATCGAAAAGGCTGTCTCATTATGCCAGGTCCTGTCTGTGCCCCTGGGGGCGCGCCAAAGACTTAGTGAAACTTTTTAGGGAATTGGAGTTTCCTTCATTAAACAGTCCAAACTCATATTACACAAATTCACAAACAGTTCCATCCTCACTCATTCATTTTATACAACAATTAGATGTAGGCCTCATAACTGAGGCTATTGTATAAACAGCGTTATGGTAATGTGGCCAATTTCAAGTTCTCATATTTTTTTTTACACCTTACACCTTTAACTAGGCAAGTGAATTAAGAACACATTCTTATTTTCAATGAGGGCCTAGGAACGGTGGGTTAACTGCCTTGTTCAGAGGCAGAACGACAGATTTTTACCTTGTCAGCTCGGGGATTCGTTTTTGCAATCTCCCGGTTACTAGTCCAGCACTCTAACCACCTGCCTTACATTGCACTCCACAAGGAGCCTGCGTGGCAGGCTGACTACCTGTTACTCGAGGGCAGCAAGAAGCCAAGGTAAGTTGCTAGCTAGCATTAAACTTATCTTATAAAAAACAATCATTCTTAACCTGTCTAGGACTAGCGGAACCCCTCGCCAACAGCCAATGAAATTGCAGGGCGCCAAATTCAATCAACAAATCTCATAATTCAAATTTCTCAAACATACAAGTAGTAGACACCATTTTAAAGATAAAATTCTCGTTAATCCAACCACAGTGTCCGATTTCAAAAAAGCTTTCCGGCCAAAGCAGAACATATGGTTATGTTAGGTCAGCAACTAGTCACAGAAAGCATACAGCGATTTCCCAACCAGAGAGACGAGTCACAAAAAGCAGAAATATTGATAAAATTAATCACTAACCTTTGATATTCTTCATCAGATGACACTCCCGGGACAACATGTTACACAATACATGTATGTTTTGTTCGATCAAGTTCATATTTATATCCAAAAATCTTAGTTTACATTTGGCTTTGTCTCCAAAACATCCCGTGAATTTGCACAAAGCCACATCAATTTACAGAAATACTCATAATAAACATTGATAAAAGATACAAGTGTTATTCACAGATTTAAAGATATACTTCTCCTTAATGCAATTGCTGCACTAAGCGATTGCAAAAATGTTTGATTTGTTCCATAAAGTCCATCCAAATTACTCATTTTGGTTCGCGCGTTCAGTACACAATCTAAACTCACGACGCGCGGGCAGGTCCAGGCAAAAGTTCAGACGAAAAGTCATATTACAGTCCGTAGAAACATGTCAAACGAAGTATAGAATCAATCTTTAGGATGTTTTTAACATAAATCTTCAATAATGTTCCAACCGGAGAATTCCTTTGACTTCAGAAATGCAATGGAACAGAGCTCGCCCTCACGTGAACAAGCATCACGAGCTCAAGGCATTCTGGCAGACCTCTGACTCATTCCCCCCCACTTCACAGTAGAAGCATCAAACAAGGTTCTAAAGACTGTTGACATCTAGTGGAAGCCTAAGGCGGTGCAACATGACCAATATCCCACTGTACCTTCAATAGGGAATGAGTTAAATAACGACCAACCTCAGATTTCCCACTTACTGGTTGGATTTTTCCTCAGGTTTTTGCCTGCCATATGAGTTCTGTTATACTCACAGACATATTTCAAACAGTTTTAGAAACTTCAGAGTGTTTACTATCCAAATTACTAATAATATGCATATGTTAGCTTCTGGGACTGAGTAGCAGGCAGTTTACTCTGGGCACCTTATTCATCCAAGCTACTCAATACTGCCCCCAGCCATAAGAAGTTAAGTAAATGTATTAAAGTGGCCAAAGAGTTGAGCCTGTATGTTGGCAGAAGCCTCTCTATGTTAGTGATGGCTATTTAACAGTCTGATGGCCTTGGGATCGAGAGACAGAAGCTGTTTTTCAGTCCCAGCTTTGATGCACCTGTACTGACCTCGTCTTCTGGATGATAGCAGGGTGAACAGGCAGTGGCTCGGGTGGCTGTTGCCCTTGATGATCTTTTTGGCCTTCCTGTGACATTGAGTGCTGTAGGTGTCCTGGAGGAAAGTTTGTTTGCCCCCGGTGATTCTTTGTGCAGACCGCACCACCCATTTCGCTACACTCGCATTAACATCTGCTAACCATGTGTATGTGACAAATACAATTTGATTTGTTAAATCATCCCCCGTTTGGCGAAGTAGGCTGTGATTCAATGATAATTTAACAGGCACCGCATTGATTATATGCAACGCAGGACAAGCTTGTTAACCTAGTAATATAAACAACCATGTGTTAACTAGTGATTGTGAAGATTGATTGTTTTTTATAAGATAAGTTTAATGCTAGCCAGCAACTTGCCTTGGCTTCTTGCTGCCCTCGCGTAACAGGTAGTCAGCCTGCCACGCAGTTTCCTCGTTGAATGCAATGTAATCGATGTCCAAAAATGCAGATTACCGATTGTTATGAAATCGTCCCTAATTAAAATCGGTCGACCTCTAGTCAAAAGCCAAGCACGCTCATTTTCCGGTTGAGCACACACACACACAATTGCTACCTCATTAATAATATCTAATACACATGTCCAGAGTTTCTCATGTGTCTCAACGTGTCTGCTTCAGTGACATCATTACATGAGTGCAGAAAAAAAAAAAACTGTTTTGCCAAAATGACTACCACCAATCCCTGTGGCAAGTTGCCATGTGAGGGTGCTTTAGGACCGTACAACCACATCAATACTAAGTGTTATTCCTGTCAATGTCCATCCATGCAATCTAAATAAGCATTAGAGCTATTAAGAGTGCTATTCTTACGAACTTTATATTAGAATTGTAAATAAAGATGCAAATGTAAGAGCCTTTTTTGGGAGGGAGCAGGTATGAAATGAATAGATGGACTTGACAGTGAACATTTTTACACTTAGTCTTAAAGTTGTTATTTCTAAATTGTAAGTATCATTATTTTTTTATTTTTTATTTGCAATCTCATGGTCATTTGTTTATAATTGTATTACCCTACGTCATACTTCTATCATGATCCAATACATCATTACAAGACAGGTAGTCATTTCATGTAATTCTAAATTGCGGTGCTGCTTTTCACATTTATTTGTATAACAAGACACAGGCTACTTGTAAAACACAGTATGTAACGTGACTGATGCAGAACCTACATCTCCATGTAAATGCAACTGGTATCTTAGTGGAAGACATACACAGGATGCAGTTTCAACTCTGTTACACTGTCAGTAATTACATGAGAAGCATAGTAGACTAACACATGAAAATGGCAGATACTGCCCTTTGCTTTGGTACTACCCTACATTTTGTAACTTATCATGCCAAGGAAGAAGGGAGTAACTGATGTTTTAGGGTCAAAGGTCACAGAGGCCAGGGTCAATTTTTTTATTACTCATAGTAAGACAACCGATCACTACAGTACATCCAATGATCTCCCTAGAATTAACTTTGCTTAAAAAAAAAAATCTATCCAGCTATCTGTTCCAAGCTATGAGCAGTTACTGCCTTTTTTGCTTGGTAGTGCAGAATAGAACTCACAGCTAATTGTTATGCATTTTGTTTTAATGTTAAATGAACCTTGCATTGTTATACATAAATGTCACATTTACAAGAATTGCATCTATCTCAGGTGGGCTTAAAGGGTACAGTATCACAAAAATCCCCCCTCTAAACACAATGTAAATTAATATAAATATTGTTCAATATAATCAATGCTAACTTTGCATAATATTGTAGTATATTCATATACCAGACAATTGGTTTCCAAATATTTTATGAGTAATGTGAACAAGCTTTCAGATAACGCAATTTTTTTTTAATGAGTTATGGTCTGTGCATGGAGTCTTGTCCACAGAGGGTCGGTGCGGGGGCAGGGTTTTAGTCTAACCAAGCAGTAACGCACCTGATTCAACTAATCAAGTCTTCATTGAAGTCTATGATTAGTTGAATCAGGTGTGTACTGGTGGCAAGAACAAAAGCTTGGGACCAAATTGATCTCTGTGGCTACTTTCATGATGAACAGAAATGGGAGATTATAATTTATGTAAGATTACATTATAATCAACTGACATTTCTTAACGATAGGGGGCAGTATTTTCACATCCGGATGAAAAGCGTGCCCAAAGTAAACTGCCTGTTACTCAGGCCCAGAAGCTAGGATATGCATATAATTGGTAGACTTGGATAGAAAACTCAAAAGTTTCTAAAACTGTTAAAATAATGTCTGAGTATAACAGAACTGATTTGGCAGGCGAAACTCCGAGAGGGGTTAGTCATAGTATTTCCCAATTGTTTTCTATGGGAAGCCCTATTTAAAAATGGGAACCTGGTTGCAGTTCCTATGGCTTCCACTAGATGTCAACAGTCTTTAGAAATTGGTTGATGTTTTTCTTTTGAGAAATTTTGAAGTATGGCTGTTCTTTGTAAGTGTCACTCCATGTGGACTCTACTGTTTGTTGCGCGTGAACTGGAATCACGTTGTTTTTATCCGTTATTGGAAACAGTTTATCCCGTCTTAAATTTTATAGCTTACTTACGTTTTAGGATACCTGAGGTTGGATTAGGAACCTTGTTTGAAATGTTTGGACTAAGTTTACAGGTAACTTAGATACTTTGTAATCATGTTGGGCGAGTTGGCGGGCGCGTTCTCGCAATAACGCAAGCTGTTTGTTATGGTAAAGTTATTTTTTTTAAATCTAACACGGCGGTTGCATTAAGAACCAGTGTATCTTTCACTTGCTGTCCAACATGTATTTTTTAGTAAAGTTTATGATGAGTTCTTTGGTCAGATTAGGTGAGTGTCCAAACTAGCTCCGGACATTCTGGTGAATCGATGCTACATATTCACAATGTATAACCACGGTTTGCAGCTCTAAATATGCACATTTTCGAACAAAACATAAGTGTATTGTATAACCTGATGTTATAAGACTGTCATCTGATGAAGTTGGTCAAGGTTAGTGATTCATTTTATATCTTTTGCTGGTTTTTGCGATAGATACCTTTTGCTGCTAATAAATGCACTTGTGTGTTTGGCTATTGTGGTAAGCTATATAATGCTATATTGTGTTTTCGCTGTAAAACACTTAAAAAAATCGGAAATATTGGCTGGATTCACAAGATGTTTATCTTTCATTTGCTGTACACCATGTATTTTTCATAAATGTTTTATGATGAGTATTTAGGTATTTCACGTTGCTCTCTAATTATTCTGGCTGCTTTGGTGATATTTTTGATGGTAGCTGCAATGTAAAACTATGATTTATAGCTCAAATATGCACATTTTCGAACAGAACATACATTTATTGTATAACCTGATGTTATAAGACTGTCATCTGATGAAGTTGTTTCTTGGTTAGTGACTAATTAGATCTCTATTTGGTCGGTTTTGTGATAGCTACCTATGCGGTAGAAAAATGGTGAAAATATACGGTTGAGTCTTTTGCTATTGTGGTTAGCTAATAGAAATACATAGTGTTTTCGCTGTAAAACATTTTAAAAATCGTAAATGATGGCTGGATTCACAAGATGTTTATCTTTCATTTGCTGTATTGGACTTGTGATTTCATGAAAATTATATTATATGATATCTCTGTCGCGTTAGGCTAGGCTATGCTAGTCAGCGTTTTTGATGAGGAGGATCCCGGATCCGGGAGAGAGAAGCGGTAGAGGTTAAAATCAATACACAGAAGTATATATTTTTTTAAACCTGCATATTGATATAAAAGAAATTCATGTTAGCAGGCAATATTAAACTAAGGAAATTGTGTCACTTCTCGTGTTCATTGCATGCAGAGTCAGTGTATATGCAACAGTTTGGGCCTCCTGGCTCGTTGCGAACTAATTTGCCAGAATTTTACGTAATTATGACATAACATTGAAGGTTGTGCAATGTAACAGCAATATTTAGACTTATGGATGTCACCCGTTAGATAAAATACGTAACGGTTATACGTAACCATATTAAATGACCTAAGGCTCATATTTGTGTGTGTTATATTATAAATTAAGTCTATGATTTGATAGAGCAGTCTGACTGAGCGGTGGTAGGCAGCAGCAGGCTCGTAAGCATTCATTCAAATAGCACTTTCCTGCGTTTGCCAACAGCTCTTCAAGCATTGCGCTGTTTATGACCGAGATTAGGCTGGCAATACTAAAGTATCTATTGGATGTTCTAATAGTCAAAGGTATATGAACTACAAATGGTAGAGAGAGAAATAGTCCTATAATAACTACAACCTAAAACTTCTTACCTGGGAATATTGAAGACTCATGTTAAACGGAACCACCAGCTTTCTCATGTTCTGAGCAAGGAACTTAAACGTTAGCTTTTTTACATGGCACATATTGCACTTTATTTTCTTCTCCAACACTGTTTTTGCATTATTTAAACCAAATTGAACATGTTTCATTATTTACTTGAGACTAAATTGATTTTATTTATGTATTAAGTTAAAATAAAAAAGTGTTCATTGTTCATTCAGAATTGTTGTAATTGTCATTATTACAAATATATATATATATTTTTTAATAATTTACATATTTTTAAATAATAATAATCATTTAAAATCGACCGATTAATCGGTATCGGCTTTTTTTGGTCCTCAAATAAATCAGTTCAGGCGTTAAAATCATAATCGGTCAACCTCTAGTCTGGGTAAGCATTATCTAATTATTATAAAATATTTTTTGGGACAGTTTCTGTTTTTGATATTGCTACTATACAAATATGCAAGTAACCATATCACTGTATCGTTTCCACCTTCTGTATCTTGGCCATAGTGGAGTTTGGAGTGTGACTGTTTGAGGTTGTGGACAGGTGTCTTTTATACTGATAACAAGTTCAAACAGGTGCCATTAATACAGGTAACGAGTGGAGGACAGAGGAGCCTCTTAAAGAAGAAGTTACAGGTCTGTGAGAGCCAGAAATCTTGCTTGTTTGTAGGTGACGAAATACTTATTTTCCACCATAATTTGAAAATAAATTCATAAAAAAAATCCTACAATATGATTTTCTGGATTTTTTCCCCTCATTTTGTCTGTCATAGTTGAAGTGTACCTACGATGAAAATTACAGGCCTTTCTCATCTTTTTAAGTGGGAGAACTTGCACAATTGGTGGCTGACTAAATACTTTTTTGCCCCACTGTATGTGTATAAATACAACTCATAAATAACACTGTATACATAAGTGATTATGACAACAAAAAAAAAAAATAGTTGTGTTATTGTAATGAGAAGTTACAAAAAAGTTAAATTTGTAATATTTTTATTTTCAGTGTGATGTTTAAGTCAGGACTTGTCATTAGGAGAGCAATGTTAGAAAATATTAGAAATAGATTTGCTTACAACTTTTTGGGACTTTGATAACTGTTGCAATAATGAATGTTTTTGCATTGGTAGTTGTGGAAATTGGGGTCAAATGTATCCTAATAATAATAATAATTATTATTATTATTATGATATAGATATCCCAGTGCTCCAAGAGGAAATGTCATGAAAAATAACATCATTTTTTGATAGTTTCAAATTTCAGTTGTGTGAGAATGACCCATGCTTGTGTATGTTTGTATGTGTGTTTGCAAGGACAAATCAGCAGGCATTAGTCTATCTGGTGAATGAATAATGAAGCCTAAAATCATACGAGTGAGAGGGTGAAAGAGAAACCCTTCTACAGCCAATGCAGTCAGTAGAAAATCCCCACTCAATAACACACACAGTAGTGTCCCTATCAGTTCATACCCAGACTCATTTCACAGCGAGTAAAAACAGAGCTACACAGACAATCGCAGTTAATTCATCAGAGGCAAAAAGAACACCTAGTTGGTTACCCATGGAGACAGTGTTGTATCTTAATCTTGGGTTGGGAGGAAAACTCACTCAAGTCTTATGAGCTGTGTAGCCTAGAAGATGTTTGTTTGCCATTCCTTTGAGCCAACAAGTCATGTTCTCTAATCACTATGACAAAAACACATTACAGCGCCCCTGGGCCCTAGTAACACAGTGTCCATGGTAACTAACAGTACTTAGCCTATTGAAGTTGTAATCAGCGACAGTCAGAGACTTGTTGACCGGAAGTGATGTGGGGACAGGTCACACAGAAAAATAAAAAGCACACACGCTCACCTTTAAGTTTTCCAGATGCATTTTACGACACCGGGAGACCTTTTACAAACCTGTTTAGCTTGCTGAACTGTCACAATCACTCCCGGCAACTATACCATGGTAACCGACGACAGCTTCATGGAAACAGACACTGTCGGAAATCAAACGTTGCGGCAACAACACGACCACCTTGAAATTATTAAAACAGCAGGAGGCTCGCTCTTCTGATACAACTTCCTAGAGACCATTCATTCACAGTAAACAACCCCACTATCACTTCCTCATAAACAGACTACATTAGCATAATAGTTATAGCCAGCCAGACAGCCAAGCATATCAGGCCAACCACCATGGCAACAAAGCAGTCATTCATCCAGACAGGAAGTATCAGCATATGAAGAAGATATTTGGGCCTTGAGAAATGAATTGGTGGTTTGGAGGCTGGCCAGAGCAGTCCTAGACTAGACCTTGTGTTTCTCCTGATTAGGGGGTACAGGGCAACAAGTAGGCTACACAGTCATTTGTTGGACTGGTATTACACATTTAGTGCAAAATGTATCCCTTTTCTACATTCTTAAAGACAATTCTGGAAGAAAGCAAGATAAAGAGAGATGGATGGACAGATTTTAAGGCGAGGCTAACCTGTGTTTACCTACACTTTACACAATGAAGATCCTGCTGTGTGGGCTGGGAGTGCCCTGTGTGTGTGAGCCCTCTGAGTCACCAGAGCAGGAGATCTGGCTTGCAGGTTCAGTGCCTTTTTAAATCCCTGCTGAAAACATTTTTATAACAATGTTTAATGCATGATTTTAATTATCCATCTTGTATCTTTGTCCTTCCTCCTGTCTTTGTTATTACGTATATTTTATGTTGTTTTATGATGTGAAGCACTGTTGCTTGTATTAAAAGGTGCTATGCAAAATATTTGTATTTATTTATTATTATTAAATGGCAGCTAAATTTGACATTCGAGTCATTTAGCAGATGCTCTTATCCTGAGCAACTTACAGGAGCAATTAGGGTTAAGTGCCTAGCTCAAGGGAAGACACAGATTTTTTCCCCCACCTAGTCGGCTCTGGGATTCGAACCAGCTGCCTTTCAGTTACTGGCCCAATGCCAACTTCTTATGGCTGAGATCCCGTTAACGGGATCGATATGACAACAGCCAGTGAAAGTGCAGGGCACCAAATTCAAAACAGAAATCTCATAATTAAAATTCCTCAGACATACAAGTATTTCACACCATTTTAAAGATAAACGTGTTGTTAATCCCACCACAGTGTCCGATTTCAAAAAGGCTTTACGACAAAAGCACACCAAATGATTATGTTAGGTCTGCACCTAGTCACAAAAAACCCAGCCATTTTTCCAGCCAAAGAGAGGAGTCATAAAAAGCAGAAATAGAGATAAAATGAATCACTAACCTTTGATGATCTTCATCAGATGACACTCATAGGACTTCATGTTACACAATACATGTATGTTTTGTTCGGTAAAGTTCATATTTATATCCAAAAATCTTAGTTTACATTGGCGCGTTATGTTCAGTAATGTTTTGCATCCAAAACATCCAGTGATTTTGCAGAGAGCCACATCAATTTACAGAAATACTCATAATAAATATTGATAAAAGATACAAGTATTAAACATGGAACTTTAGATAAACTTCTCCTTAATGCAACCGCCGTGTCAGATTTTTTTTTTAACTTAAGGGAAAAAGCACACCATGCTATAATCTGAGTACAGCGCTCAGAGCCCAAATAAGCCATAAAGATATCCGCCATGTTTGAGTCAACAGAAGTCAGAAATAGCATTATAAATATTCACTACCTTTGATGATCTTCATCAGAATGCACTCCCAGGAATCCCAGTTCCACCATAAATGTTTGTTTTGTTCGATATAGTCCATCATTTATGTCCAAATACCTTAATTTTGTTTGCGCGATCAGGCCAGTAATCCACATTCATGATGCACAGGTCAGACAAAGTCAAACAATTCCATTACAGTTTGTAGAAAAATGTCAAACGATGTATAGAACCAATCTTTAGGATGTTTTAAACATAAATCTTCAATAATGTTTAAACCAGAGAATTCCTTTGTCTTCAGAAATGCAATGGAAAGCAGGTCACTCTCACGTGAGCGTGCATGTTCAGCTCGTGCCAGACACCTGACTCAAAGAGCTCTCCTTCCCTCATTCACAGTAGAAGCATCAAACAAGGTTCTAAAGACTGTTGACATCTAGTGGAAGCCTTGGGAAGTGCAATAGGACCAATATCCCACTGTATATTGGATAGGCAAACCTACAAACCTCAGATTTCCCACTTCCTGGTTGGATTTTTTTCTCAGGTTCTCACAGACATCATTCAAACAGTTTTAGAAACGTCAGAGTGTTTTCTATCCAAATCTACTAATAATATGCATATCTTAGCCTCTGAGCCCGAGTAGCAGGCAGTTTACTCTGGTCACCTTTTCATCCAAGCTACTCAATACTGCCACCCAGCCATAAGAAGTTGAAGGAAGTGCTGTGATGGGCCCTCTCCCTCTCGGCTGCTGCAGACTCTGGTGAAAGTGACCTGTTCTCTGCTCAAAATCCTTAATCCATCCCCTTACTCCCTGGCTCTCCCTTCAGCAGGTCCCCTCAGAGCCAGCCAGTCATGTCAGCAAATGGTGAGTCACAGCAGGCTATATCATTGGACACACACACACACAATGCAAGAGACAAGCTGCCACGAGCACCACTCTGCTCAACAGCTAAATTATGATCAGCCCCATTCTCTTTGGCATGCTGGCACCGCACACACAAACAGTGGCATACACGCCCCATCACAGGTTCCCACACCTATTCCAACACACAGACATGTGTGACACGGTAATGAGAAATTACACTTTCTCTGAAATCCCAAATACTATTCTGGGGAAAGCTCCATAACTCCACAGCCTTCCAAGGAGGTTAGAGGGAACTTAAATGTCATCACATCACTCCCTACTGAGGAAACAGGCTCTGCCTCTGATCCAAACGAACACAGTATGCAACAGCATCAGTCACACTGTGGTCTTTAACCAACAGGTGTTAAAGGCAGAGTGTGTGGTGGAGCCAGTAAGATGGTACCATACATTTCAGTATTGAAATGTGTAAATGTTTCCAACACACTGGAGCAACATACAGAAGACTGAGACTTGTTATTTTTATTGTTGCTGCATTGTATAGGCTTAATACAACCATCCTAGGCACTCAGACCAGACGGCGATAACAAAACAGAACCATGTATGACAACCTAAATCAATACTTAACGTGTCAGTAAAGTAATACACACCACTTTAAACATCTAATAAGGATGAAAATTACACCCCTTCAAGCACCTGACCGAGGGAAGGGCAACTTTGTTCATGGCTCAGGGGTCTGCCTTTTGGGGCCCTATGTGAAATTGTCTTGGGCCCTCCCCATCCAGAGTGCAAGCAAAACTTTTAGCGCCCCCCACCCTGACAGCAAAGAAAATACAAAATATTTTGGGTTATATTACAAATGTCATGCAATTCTACTCATTTTGCCACGGGGCGGATTTTTTGTTAAATTAAACGCACTACTCATTATGCGGGTTGAATGCTGTAACATAATAAAACAATTAATACAATTCCCACAATGGTAGTGACTGCTTCTCACTTATTAACAATCAGTTATTCACATTACTTTAATATTTCAGTTGTGTACATTACATTTGTTTTATTTGGTTACTATCATTTCATTCCAAGTCATCATCTCTATAGAGCTGCTGCCTACGCTGTCTGCCAAAAATCACTATTTTAGTAGTTCAGAGTAAATAAGGCAGACTTATGACTGCTGAATATCAATACCTCAAAGCAACTGCTCTCCATGTATCCCCTCTTGATCCTGCATTCATCTGTAGCAGGCATAAAAGAAACAGAACGGACAAGTAGCCGCGCAATGAATTATAGGTCAATGTAGTTAATTATCATGTTTTCTGCACTAAACTATGTAGAACATTGGCCAGTTGGAAACTAAAACATCGTACATTTCAGACATGATCCGATTTCTCTACAGAAACTGCAGTACATTGACAGAAAAGAAACAAAAAGGATTTCAAATAATTAGCTAGTTGTTTAAAAACGGAAAAACAACCGACACTTCGGTTAAATCCCTAAGCACTAGTAGTGGTGCGACTCCTGTGGTTGGAGTCGCCTCTTCCTCAACTCCAAAATACGCTGAAACGGATGCACACACACACCACCTCATTATTGCTGAGTCCTACTAGGAAGACTGCATTTGCATTCTAGAGGACTGACATGAGCATGATGCTGCCCCTTTGCTCATCAACTTAGCCTTTAAAAGGACTAGGTGATGTGTAAGAGCAAGAAAACTTCTGTGATATTTCTGCTGTGTGCAGCCTTGATGGACCCCATGGAATGACGTGGCGCATTCTACGCTGATAAGGCTAGCAGGTTAGCAGATTTGATGAAAATTAAATTAAACATTTGGTCCCATTTAGAAAATTGATTTCTGTTAAGAAAACATGCGTTTCATAATCCACCTAAATATTTTGTCTGTATTAACATGGCCTAGAGGAGTGTCCCAGTTTGACAGTAGGTGAAAGGGATACAGTCAAAATGTCACTATTCTAAAAAGGTGGGGTCCACCATGGGGCTCATCAAGGCTGCGCACAGTCACTTAGATTTACATCCCATTAGAAAATATGTAATGAATATCCTTTCTTAGTGAAAAAAACAACAATAGAACCTTAACATCAATTACCTCAGAAACCCTATGTCATTTGACTTACCATTATGCCTCTAGAGACATGTCATTACACGGGATGCCACGCACACGATGCCCATTGAACCGATTTTTTAATCAGTCACATACTTTCTCAATAACACACAGGCCGATCCTCTCTGTCCCTTGCTGGTTTGCCTGTTACTCTTTATCTTCGCTATGAAAAATGCTAGTGTGTGTTTGGTCTTCAGTATGTTGAGTGTAGAATAGCTCAGCCTACTCACTGATAGCCCCTACTTTAATGAATTTGCGCGAGACATTGCAAGACAAGAAATGGCAAAATACAGCATTGCGATAGACTACATCTTCTGATTACTGATGCACGGTTCTGGCTGTCAGCCTAGTGGCCGACACACCTACCTGTGCCTGGCTGTGCTCCCGCCCATCACTCTCTCTCTCGCTAGCTGGCTCTTTCTTTGCTGTGAAAGGTGCAAGAGTTTGTGTTCTCGAAGTAGACTATGGCAAATAGTTTCCACCTTTGCAAAAATACTGAATCTTAGGAGTTGATTCCAAGCGGAGCAGATGTCAGAGAATGGAGCAGAGAGGGGGGCAGATAGTCAAGGAATCGATTCTTTTGGAGTTGACTACCCACCACTAAGCACTACGCCGTTTTTCAGCTAATTTCCTGCAATTCTACACATGTTGCCATTGGATGTAGAGAAATGTTTGCAGTTATTAATATGATATCTGAGTGATATATGAGTAAGGGCCCCTGGTCGCTCATTTGACCATGATTACAACAAGTTTAGATAGCTGGGTAGACTAATTTACCAATCTAAAAATGTTTTGCTGACCTGGGCTAATTGAGTGACCATCTGTGACAGCCATAAGAGAAAACTACTGATGCACAACCACATTTTGAAAATGCACCTTGTGTTTCTACTATTCTAACTCAGTAAGTTGAGACCAACTGAGTTCCTAAAAATAAAAATAATCAAAATTAAAAACAAAATATCCGCGGGTCTACAAAAGGTGTACAAGTGTACACTACGCATGTGTGGGAAAACGTAGTAAGCACCATCATCCATACCATGGCACCAATCACAAATCATCATCAATGAACTCGCCATACTAACGTTAGTTAACTTTAATTTTTCGGTTATAAATAACATTATCATATTCCATTGTAGCAGCAACACATTATATTGATGCCAACAGCCCAACCATATGTCACGACTTGGATGGATGGAAACCTTTACCGTTCGTCATCACTTGACATGAACATATTATTTGATTCGTAATTGTATTGGCTACCTAACAAGCTAAACTTCAGTTTACTAATATGCTGTTCAGAACATGCTAGCTAGCTAGCTACATTGCCAATCATGATAGATTAAATGAACATGCATGAAGGCTGGCTGGTAAATTACAGTTCTAGCTTGCTTGATAACAACGCGACTGTTACCTAACTGGCGAACTAATAGGTAGCTAACCATATGTTAAATATGGCTCTGGCTACAACAAGTGCAGTGTCAGTGACTACATTACAATAGCTAGTGTCTTACCTTATTGTCATTCTGTACAATTACAAAGGATGTCCAATGTTTCCCGACGGTGTTTCTTAGTTGTAAAAATAGCCAAATCTGCTACTACTAGGGTTCTCTGTTTTGCGTCATGCACCTGTTTGCGGTGCGTTTCTCTTTGGTATCACTGCGCTTCTCCAGTGTTCTCCAATGTGAAAAGTAGTCCCAGATCCCGGAACTACAGTACGTAACGTAATCTGTCTCCATATCCTTCCGCCTTGGACTCGATTAATGACGTGGAGTGTGGATTGATATGAATGAATATGGATCAATTTCTTTATTTAAATGATATAATGTATACTTTGACAGTGATTCAGTCCAAGAATATATATGAATAAATGTAAAGATGAAGAATATCGATATTTGAGAGAAATAAAGTGAGTATCGAAAGAATAGGCATTGAATTTCCTGTTCAGACATTCTCTGACATCTGCTCAATGTAAATAGACGCATTGCAATGGCAAATACAGCCCATTACCAGTGAGTGATTAGCTAACTATTGGATGGATGAAAGATAATGGCTGATTGATAAGGTTGTTCAGATATATATACTCCTCCCTCTTTCCTTTTCTCCAGCTCCACCACTCCCCCTTATTTCTCCCTCTAGCACTCTCCTATTCATCTATTGTTTGTGTAATTCTCAGCTGTGGCCAGACAGAGTGCCTGGCCCTTGACATAGAATAAACAATGGGAGCACAAGAGTGGGAAGAGAGAGGGTGTGTGTGTGTGTGTGTGTGTGTGTGTGTGTGTGCGTGCGTGCGTGCGTGCGTGCGTGTGTGTGTACTTACCTTGTGCACAGACATGGAACACTAGTCACTTTAATAATGTTTACATACTGTTTTACCCACTTCATATGTATATACTGTATTCTACTCAAGGCCTATCCTAATTTAACTATTGCTGTACATATACTATTCTATCCTACGTATTCTTCAGATATACTACATATTCTATCCATATACTGTCCATATTTATATATACATACATACATACATACATACATACATACATACATACATACTCTGGACTCAGACATTGCTCGTCCTAATATTTCTATATTTCTTAATTTCATTTTATTGCTTTTTAGATTTGTGTGTATTGTTGTGTATTGTTAGATATTACGGCACTGTTGGAGCTAGGAACACAAGCATTTCGCTACACCCGCAATAAAATCAGCTAAATATGTGTATTCGACGAATCAAATTAGATTTGATTTGCTTGAGATTTAGGAGAAGCGTAAACTGCTTCTATGGAAACCTTTCATCTCTGTATACTCGTCGCAAGACCCACTGGTTGATGCTTATTTATAAAACCCTCTTAGGCCTCACTCCCTCCATCTGAGATACCTACTGAAGCCCTCATCCTCCACATACAACAGGAGTTGTGCCAGTCACATTCTGTTAAAGGTCCCCAAAACACACACATCCCTGGGTCACTCTTCTTTTCAGTTCGCTGCAGCTAGCGACTGGAACGAGCTGGAAAAAAACACTCAAACTGGACCGTTTTATCTCAATCTCTTCCTTCAAAGACTCAATCATGGTCACTCTTACTGACAGTTGTGGCTGCTTCCCGTGATTATTGTTGTCTCTACCTTGCCCTTTGTGCTCTTGTCTGTGCTGCTGCCATGTTGTGTTGCTACCATGCTGTGTTTTCATGTGTTGCTGCCATGCTATGTTGTTGTCTTAGGTTTCTCTTTATGTAGAGTTGTGGTGTCTTTCTTGTCTTGATGTGTGTTTTGTCCAATATTATTATTTTATGTTTTATTTTTAATCACAACCCCGTCTCCGCAGGAGGACTTTTGCCTTCTGGGAGGCCGTTATTGTAACTACGAAGTTGTTCTTAACTGACTTGCCTAGTTAAATAAAGGTTACATAAAAATAAATAAAAGAAAATAAACCTGTGGCTAGAGCTGGATTTATAACATATTTCAATAATGCACTTATCTTCATCACCACACGGTGTCGCCCGTCCCTATATTTTCCCCCCTGCATGTCAATGCCAGATCTGGCAGCCTGCCCTCAAAGACGTAACTCTCTATGGTTTATCACGGTAAGGGACAGCCTCAGAATAGAACTTCATAATGTGGAGGCAGGTATTAGAGCTGAACAAGGGGAGCCTGGAGGCGAACAAGCCCTCCTTCAGATGTAAATATCGTGTAGAATAGACCTTGGGACCGCGACGTCAGCCTGGTCTCATAGACTAGACGCAACACGCTAGATATAATAAAAAAATTAATATGCAGTGATGGAAAAAGTGCCACATTTTCATACTTCGGTAAGAGTAAAGATACCTTAAAAGAAAATTACTTAAAAAGTAAAAGTCACCTAGTAAAATACCACTGGAGTAAAAGTCTAAAATTATTTGTTTTTAAATGTACTTAAGTATCAAAAGTATAAATAATTTAAAATCCCTTAAGATAAGCAAACCAGACGACATAATTTTCTAGTTGTTTTAAATTACGGATAGCCAGGGGCACAGTTCAACACTCAGACATAATTTACAAACTAAGCATTTGTGTTAAGTGAGTCTGATCAGATGCAGTAGAGATGACCAGGGATGTTCTCTTGATAAATGTGTGAATTTCCCTGTCCTGCTAAGCACTCAAAATGTAACGAGTACTTTTGGGTGTCAGGGAAAATGTAAGGAGTAAAAAGTACATTATTTTCTTTTGGAATGTAGTGGAGTAAAAGTAAAAGTTGTCAAAAATATAAATAGTAAAGTAAAGTACAGATACACACAAAAACTACTTAAGTAGTACTTAAGTACTTTACACCACTGATAATATGTTATGTTGGTATGGTTACATAAGACAGATGGTTACTTAAGGCAAAAGCAAAAGTCTCAAATGTCTAGCAACCCAATGGTTGTGAGTTCAAATCTCATCATAGACAATTTTAGCATTTTAGCTAATTAGTACATTTTCAACTACTTCCTACTTTTTTGCTATGTTGCAACTACTTAGCATGTTAGCTAACCCGTCCCCTAATCCTAACCTTAACCCTTATAGATAACCTTAACCCTTTCACCTAACTCCTAACTTAACACTTACCTTAGCCCCTAATCCTAACCCATAGCCTAGCTAACGTTAGCCAGCTATCTAACATTAGCCACGTAGCTAGAATTCATAACATACTGTATTATCAGTGGCAATTTTAGCATGTACAGTTGAAGTCGGAAGTTTACATACACTTAGTTTGGTGTCATTAAAACTCGTTTTTCCAACCACTTTACACATTTCTTGTTAACAAACTATAGTTCTGGCAAGTCGTTTAGAACATCTACTTTGTGCATGACACAAGTCATTTTTCCAACAATTGTTTACAGACAAATTATTTCACTTATCACTGTATCACAATTCCAGTGGGTCAGAAGTTTACATACACTAAGTTGACTGTGCCTTTAAACAGCTTGGAAAATTCCAGAAAATGATGTCATGGCTTTAGAAGCTTCTGATATGCTAATTGGCATCATTTGAGTCAATTGGAGGTATACCTGTGGATGTATTTCAAGGCCTACCTTCAAACTCAGTGCCTCTTTGCTTGACATCATGGGAAAATCAAAAGAAATCAGCCAAGACCTCAGCAAAAAAAAGTTGACCTCCACAAGTTTGGTTCATCCTTTTTCCAAACGCCTGAAGGTACCACGTTCATCTGTACAAACAATAGTATGCAAGTATAAACCCCATGGGACCACGCAGCCGTCACACCGCTCAGGAAGGAGACACGGTCTGTCGCCTAGAGATGAATGTACTTTTGTGTGAAAAGTGCAAATCTATCCCAGAACAACAGCAAAGGACCTTGTGAAGATGCTGGAGGAAACAGGTACAAAAGTATCTATATTCACAGTAAAACGAGTCCTATATCGACATAACCTGAAAGGCCACTCAGCAAGGAAGAAGCCACTGCTCCAAAACCGCCATAAAAAGCCAGTCTACGGTTTGCAACTGCACATGGGGACAAAGATCACACTTTTTGGAGAAATGTCCTCTGGTCTGATGAAACAAAAATAGAACTGTTTGTCCAAAATTACCATTGTTATGTTTGGAGGGAAAAAGGGGAGGCTTGCAAGCCGAAGAACACCATCCCAACTGTGAAGCACGGGGGTGGCAGCATCATGTTGTGGGGGTGCTTTGCTGCAGGAGGGACTGGTGCACTTCACAAAATAGATGCCATCATGTGGATGGAAAATTATGTGGATATATTGAAGCAACATCTCAAGACATCAGTCAGGCAGTTAAAGCTTGGTCGCACATTTAAATTTTTTTATTTAACCTTTATTTAACCAGGTAGGCAAGTTGAGAACAAGTTCTCATTTACAATTGCGACCTGGCCAGATAAAGCAAAGCAGTTCGACACATACAACAACACAGAGTTATACATGGAGTAAAACAAACATACAGTCAATAATACAGTAGAAAAATAAGTCTATATACAATGTGAGCAAATGAGGTGAGATAAGGGATAAGGCAAAAAAAGGCCATGGTGGCGAAGTAAATACAATATAGCAAGTAAAACACTGGAATGGTAGATTTGCAGTGGAAGAATGTGCAAAGTAGAAATAGAAATAATGGGGTGCAAAGGAGCAAAATAAATAAATAAATACAGTAGGGGAAGACGTAGTTGTTTGGGCTAAATTATAGATGGGCTATGTACAGGTGCAGTAATCTGTGAGCTGCTATGACAGCTGGTGCTTAAAGCTAGTGAGGGAGATAAGTGTTTCCAGTTTCAGAGATTTTTGTAGTTCGTTCCAGTCATTGGCAGCAGAGAACTGTAAGGAGAGGCAGCCAAAGGAGGAATTGGTTTTGGGGGTAACCAGAGAGATATACCTGCTGGAGTGCGTGCAAATGGGTCTTCCAAATGGACAATGACCCCACGCATACTTCCAAAGTTATGTTAAAATGGCTTAAGGACAACAAAGTCAAGGCATTGGAGTGGCCATCACAAAGCCCTGACTTCAATCTCATAGAACATTTCTGTGCAGAACTGAAAAAGCGTGTGCGAGCATGGAGGCCTTCAAACCGGACTCAGTTACACCAGCTCTGTCAGGAGGAATGGGCCAAAATTCACCCAATTTATTGTGGGAAGCTTGTTAAAGGCTACCCGAAACGTTTGACCCAAGTTAAACAATTGAAAGGCAATGCTCCTAAATACTAATTGAGTGTATGTACAATTCTGACCCACTGGGAATGTGATGAAAGAAATAAAAGCTGAAATAAATCATTCTCGCTACTATTATTCTGACATTTCACATTCTTAAAATAAAGTGGTGATCCTAACTGACCTAAGACAGGGAATTTTTTACTTGGATTAAATGTCAGGAACAGTGAACTGAAACTGAGTTTAAATGTATTTGGCTAAGGTGTATGTAAACTTCTGACTTGGTGGGGCAAACAAAAACATTTTTTTTAGATGCGTGCCAGCAAAGCCACCTCACTACACAACACAACACTAAACAATACATTAATTGCACTATAACGGTGACAAACGGTGCCCACAAACTGTTATGTCCTACATAAAGCTGCCCCAACAGCAGTCCCAACACCTTACCACTGCTACACCTGGCTATCAGCGGAGCCTTGTCTGGCAGCGACTCATTTCATTCGGCGTCATTTACGGCCTTTTAAAAAAACATGGCTGACTTGCTTAAACTAATGTGGTTTCTCCTGGAAATTGAGATGTACAAACTATGGCATAAGAAGATGATGAGCACATAAGAGGCAATCCGTAATTTTGATGAAGACATTAATGAGCGAGCTAGGATGGACGTTGTCATCATAACTATTTGTTCAGCACTTTAAAATGTACAGCGACAGAATTCAGAACATGGGCCGTTCTTACAGTATACTCCCTGTATATGAAGTCAGAACCATAGGATAAATAAAGGGGGCATATAAGCAGACAATGAAAGCTCTTACAATATTCAATGATTATACTTCTCTAAAACAGGCTATAGGCTACATGTGCACCACCAAGTCAGAGCTGTATGTGAAATTAAGAGGGGGAAAAGGGACCAAATTATTACATTATTACATGGGCTACTACACAACATACACTTAGTATTACCTTCTTAGCTACAGTATACATATCTTCCTTGCATATTACATCATTTATGCAGCAACATACAATACATTTTTGGACTCACCTTGTTGTGCCGTGTTCACTTGAACAGGAAGGTGGCGAGGCGATCCTTTGTGGGCAAATTTTGTCATCAGACTTTGTCATCAAAGTCTGTCATTCTCTGAATTTATGGTGCTTTCAAGAGAACTGGAAACTCTGAAAAAATAAGGTTGAATCATGATAATGTCAGTGATCTTCAGATCCGAGCTCTGGAAAGATGCCCGAGTTCCCGACTTGCAATTCTGAGTTGGATAACCGCTCAAAACGTATTTTCCCAGTCAAAGCTAGTTTTTTTCTGAGTTCCCAGTTGTCTTGAGCTCACTGAAGTCAGATTTCCCAGTTCTAAGTTTCCAGTTGTTTTGAGCGTGGAAGAAGTCATGCCGGATTGACAGCATGGCCAATATTGAATGTTTATCTTTTTAAACTTGGAAAAGAGACCCTTAAACCGAGACTTGGAACCACACACCCACTCCACTGAATAGCAGGGTAGTGATTGTTTTGCAATGCTTGCAGTTTACCACTAATTCCTTCCAAACCACTCATTGTTGAATTTGCGATTTCCAACTTGTTGTGTAATGTTTATGTTCAATGGCTGATGAGCACCGATACGTTTTATCTATAATTTATCTTCATTATTTCTCTTCATATGACAAGGATTAGAAAGCATTTGCCAGTAGATTGTCGACTTGATTCATGATGATGACTGCTAGCTTGCTAGCCAAGATTTTGAAAGTATGATGTTGACATGATCAGTTCAATCAAAGCTACTGTAGATATAACTTGATTTGACATCATTTTATCTGTGGCCAATGACATTGAGCCTTCTTGGATGGACACTTCTAATGTAATTCTATGGCAGCACCCAAGGGGCTTACATTTTCAAGCTCTACCCTTAGTTTTGGCGGTGAAGTAGTGTCCCCGTGAGTGACAGAATACTAAGCCAATCACGGCACAACTAGAGAACATTACCAACCCCTACACTCCGTATTCTCCGCTGGCTGCCCCACCTCCACAGAAAGCACTGAGCTAGGCTGAAATACCAGCATTTTGGAGCTCCCTTAATCAAGAAAGTAAAAAAGAGACCAAGTTTGTATGGGGCCTTATTAACTCAATTATTATTGAATTTTTTGATATGTGACACATATTAATGCCAAAATAACAGACTAAAAAGGTGGGGCTGAATGACGGGTAGCCACTGTGTATCTTACATAGCACGCAAATTTGTAACATATTGTACGTTTTGCAAAGCCATAATATTTTGTACATTTTGCAAATTCATAACATATAATACAAATTGTAATTAATCAACATATCATGCAAAATGGGAGATGGACATCCACAAATGAATACATATCATACTAAACGTAACATATCTTACTCAATAGAGCATCTCGGATTTACATCCAAAATAATAGGAAATGCTCTAAGACCAGGTTGGGGATGTCCTCAGGACATTCACATTGTTCCCTAGTGGTCCCTTGCTCGTCTTTCTAGAAAGTTGACTTCCTCTCGAAAATAATAATAATCATTTATTTAACTTGTGAAGAACTTTTCATTGGAGAAAATATTCTCAAAGCGCATATGTAGAGTAAGGAATCATGTAATCTCTATTCATTACATTTCTATCTGTATTTTCAGGAAGTGTTTTGGTGTTTTACATATCTGTCAGGAAATGGAAGGCGTCAAGAGGGTTTTTGAAGCCAAATGACCCTATCAGCAGTTTATTCTGTCATGGAAGTTCCAGGCACAACCTTTATATATGTTTTAATGATACGGCTGGAAAATCTGCACAGTGGGAGGTCGTATTTCATCTCTGTACCTCCTGCTGAATATAGCATTGGTTATTGGTGTGTGTGTGTGTGCGTGAGTGCATTTGTGCATGCGTGAGTGATTGAGTGTGTGTGAGTTAGTGTGTGTGTGTGTGTGTGTGTGCCTGCATGCGTCTGTGCACGTGTGGATTTTCATGTAGGTGTGTATGAATCTAGCAGTGGTTATCTGTGTTTGAGGGTGGGAGGGAGTCCTGTAAATAAATGAAACAAAGTATGATGAAGAGAGTGTGTCATTTGTAAAGGATTTGCTGGATTGTAAATGTGCAGGTCCATGTTTGTTTACACATTGTAATTGTTAATGTATATATGTGCATACGCATGGATAAGGATATGAATGTGTGTGCCTGCGTGTGTGTGGCTGCGAAAGAGCAGCGTTGAACAGTCTCCTGAGTCAGCAGCCAATCCCTTTGGAATGCTAATCACTTAGCGTTTCTCTCCACCTGCACCTCCCTCCTCTCTCTCTTTCGCTCTCTCTCTCTCTCTCTCTCTCTCCCTCACTCTGGCGTCGCTCTCTTCCCTTCTTTCTCCATTCCTCCCCTCCCTTCTCCCTTTTCATTCCTTCTCTTCCTCTCTATGTCCAACCTTTCTTTCTCTCACTCTTCTTCCCCATCCCCATATATCCTCTCTCACCCTCTGTCCCTCTCTCTCCCTCTCTCTCTCTTTCTCTGACATGTTTCTGTGAAGTTGGTCTGTCTATTAGCTGGCCCTGTTGCAGGTTCATGTTTGGTCCTCTGCAGCAGTGGTGGGGTGAGTCAGACATAGAAATGTGACTGATAGAATAACTTTACTTCTTCTCAGGGAAACTTATACAAAGCCTGGTAGCAGCGTCTTTTTAAAGACAGATTATAGGGAATATTATTCTAGCGTTGCTATGACGTGGTCTGTAGAGCCTGAGTTTAGTACACACCTCTCCTCCTCCTCCTCCCCCTCCTCATTCCATTCTCTGATCCCCCTTTGTCCATAACTAGCCCCCAGACAGATGGAGAGATGTATGATGTTCTGCTCTGCTCCATGTTCTATTCGACTGCAGTTGCTATGACGTCAGAGAGGGGAAGACGGCGGTGCTAGAGAGAGGGGGGGAGAGGAGAGGAAGAGTCAGGCTGACAGGGTTCACTGGGTTTGTTTTGGGATATTTTCCATTCTAATAGAACAAATCTAAATGTATTTGTCACAAGCTTCGTAAACAAGAGGTGTAGAGTGAAACGCTTACCTGTTCCAACAATGCAGAGTTAAAGATTTACTGTATATCTTTTTTTTATTTATGAGAAATAGACACGAGGAAAACAAATAACAATAACGAGTAAAAAAGAACATGGTCTACTTGTACAGAGTCGATGTGCAGGGTACCATGTCAACTTGTGGACGTGAGAGGGCTGTGGGGACACGCACAGTGACACTGACCATGGTCATATTGATTACGGTCCTATTGACCATGGTCATAATAGATCACATTCATTAGGATGAATCAGCAGGTTATTTTCACATGAAATAACAGAGGGAAGAAGAACATCTTAGTGTTCAGTTCGCTCACAGATTCAATTCGCTGCAGTCATGCAGTTATTTTATTGGACAGAAGAGAGCACCTTTGGATAAATGAGGAAATGTGTGAAGAATCTGTGAGTCTGTGTGCTGTAGTTGAGAAAGAGAGATTATTAGGTTGTGTGTAGTGGTTGTGTGTGTGGTGTGTGTGTGTATGTGTGTGTAAATTTGTGCGTGTGTATGTTTGTGTATACAGTTGAAGTCAGAAGTTTACATACACTTTACAACCACTCGTTTTTCAACCACCAGATTGTACTTTTTGGAGAAATGTCCTCTGGTCTGATGAAACAAAATATAACTTTTTGGCCATAATGACCATCATTATGTTTGGAGGAAAAAGGGGGAGGCTTGCAAGCCGAAGAACACCATCCCAACTGTGAAGCACGGGGGTGGCAGCATCATGTTGTGGCAAAATGGCTTAAGGTCAACAAAGTCAAGGTATTGGAGTGGCCATCACAACGCCCTGACCTCAATCCTATAGAACATTTGTGGCAGAACTGAAAAAGCGTGTGCGAGCAAAGAGGCCAACAAACCTGACTCACTTACACCAGCTCTGTCAGGAGGAATGGGCCAGAAATCACCCAATTTATTGTGGGAAGCTTGTGGAAGGATACCCGAAACATTTGACCCAAGTTAAACAATTTAAAGGCAATGCTACCAAATACTAATTGAGTGTATGTAAAATTCTGACCCACTGGGAATGTGATGAAAGAAATAAAAGCTGAAATAAATAATTCTCTCTACTATTATCTCTACTCTCTACTATTATTCTGACATTTCACATTCTTAAAATAAAGTGGTGATCCTAACTGACCTAAGACAGGGTATTTTTTACGAGTATTAAATGTCAGGAATTGTGAAAAACTGAGTTTAAATGTATTTGGCTCAGTGTATGTAAACTTTCGACTTCAACACTGTTCACTGTGTATCTTTATCTTTGATCTTTACTCCACAGAAACCAGCACAGAACCATTGAAGATGTCCATATACAGGACATCATAAGCTAATGATTTCACATATCAACTGGACCCCCTCACCGAGCCCAGAGACCAGATCCCAGGAGGGACAAATGGTTTGGAGTTGTGTAACATGCATGATGAAGTCTTGCCTGGAGGCCACATTACATCATTCACATGCAGGCAATGCTAGCTCCAGTCTCCAGGGGCCTTTAATGCTTCTGTTGCCCCACTCTGAAGACCCTCTGCTTTGGTATGAAGGCTGAATGTAAGGGGCTGCTGTAAGATGCTGTGGTTCTATGATGCTGCTTAGTGGTTGACTTGGTGTTTGGACAAGGATTTTAGAGGTTGCCCCCGGGGCTACACAAGGCTGGGCAAGTGGCTAGTATAACAGCATGTTTATTTCACCAAGTCTGTTTTGTAAAAGAGGTAAAACATGTTCAAATAAAGCAGTGTTACAGTGTTTTAAATGGCGATGGCTTTTGATGCAGGTTGATCTCTGGGGGTGGGGGGGTATCTATTTTACTTTAACAGGCTCATGTAAGTCAAATCCCTCTCTTTCTCTCAGTTCTCAGAGCTTGTTCTGTACTGGTGTGTAGAGACACTGAGCTGTGTGTGTGTGTGTGTGTGAGTGTGTGAGTGTGTGAGAGTGAGAGAGAGAGAGAGAGAGAGAGAGAGAGAGAGAGAGAGAGAGAGAGAGAGAGAGAGAGAGAGTGGGATAAAGGAGAGAGAGAGTGGGATAAAGGAGAGAGAGAGTGGGATAAAGGAGAGCGAGGGGAGAGACCGGGATGGAGGGGAGCAGGACAGAAGGGAAGGAGCATAAGAAAGGGTAGGGGTTGCACATGCAAGAGAGGGAGTGCAAGGAGTGACAGACAGGCACAAAATAAAAAGGGAGAGAGAAAATGATTGAGAGAAGGAAAGGGAGATGGTGTGGAGTGATATACAACTGCGGAGATTTACAGAGAGAAAGAGAGTAAGGTTCAGGACAGAGACAGATAGGCAGGCGGAGAATGATGTAGAGGGAGAGAGGATCCAAAAGAGAGAGAGTGAGACAGAGCGAGAGAGGTAGAGAGAGAGAGAGAGAGAGAGAGAGAGAGAGAGAGAGAGAGAGAGAGAGAGAGACCAACAGATAGCCAGAGACACTCTCCAGTCCGGTTGCCACATCAGGTCACTATGGTAACAGCTGTAGCAACCGATCCGTCATCATTAATGATCCATCGTATGTCTCTATAATTCATGTTTATCATGCCATGTGCTGGGACTGTACTGTATTGCTGATATAATAGTGGATATTGAGGTGAGAAGCAGTTCAGTGCTTCGGCTATATTGCTTCAACCCCCAGACCCTTAGTTCTTTTAACACCACAGAGTGTTTCTTCATTCAATCTTGATAACTGCGTTTCTATAGCCTGTGTATTTGTTTCTGCATGTGTGTATCTTGCCAAACAGTCTGGAATAATTCAATGCAGCAGTATGACTTTGTGCAGAAACAGTAGGGTTTCTAAGCTAAAAATGGGATACTCAATTAAATCAAAACATAATTCTTCTTGCCCAGCATGAATGTATTTTTGAATTCATATTTTCATAAAAAGGGCTGACTGGTTAAAGCAAAAGGCAACTTAACGCCACAATAAATCAAAATATGTTTTGTTTTGTTGTAATATTTGTTCTCCAGACTTGACTTAAATTGGGCCCTGGGTTAGTGGCTGGGTCAGGCTGTGTTACCAACCTCTGAACCATCCCATTGCCAAGTGATTATCATAGCCTTCAGGGAGCTTTCCATTCCTTACATTATGTGTCTGTGGAGAACATAAATCATAGATGTGTGTGATGTAATTCTCTTTTCCCCTCTCCTCCTCACCCCTTTTCTCTGTGTCTAGTGTGTGTGTGTGTGTGTGTGTGTGTGTGTGTGTGTGTGTGTGTGTGTGTGTGTGTGTGTGTGTGTGTGTGTGTGTGTGTGTGTGTGTGTGTGTGTGTGTGTGTGTGTGTGTGTGTGTGTGTGTGTGTGTTTGTGTATGCATGTGTCTGTGCACTCACATTCATTCGTGTGTGTGTGCATTTATCTTTTCAAGTGTGTGTATCCAGTCTGCAGAACAACCACAAAATATGACCAGAATAACTTAATCCATCCTCTGCCTGTAGATTATAGCATTTACTGTTCAATCTGTTCAATTAGTTCAGGTTTGAGGGTTTTTGTCCCCTGCGGGGGGGGGGGGGGGTAATCATGCAGCTGAACAAATGACTCAAGAGTTGACTTCTGGGTTAACAGAGATGAGGCCTGGCTGGGACACACAATGAAACTGTAGACTAAACCACTCATTTAGCCCTCCCAGATACAGCATTGTGCATGGTGGCCAAAATGGCACCCTATTCCCTGTTTAGTGCACTACCAGGGCCCATTTGGGACACAACCCATGCCACTATGAAGCTGGATGTTCACCCACTATAGAGCTATAGTTAGCTATATAGCACGGCGACAGGGCAAAAGTTCAGGCCCTGGTTCTGTAAGCTGGTCTGACAGAACAGGCGGCAACGTCACTCTGACATCTCCTTTGATACGGACGGCTAATTAGATCTGCTGTAATAGAGAATAGTGCTGGAGGCTGGAGGTGGTTACATCTGTCCCAGGAACTGGAGGAGTGGATACAGGACCACAGGGCTGGCATAGAAGGGCTATGGCACCATGCACACAGGAAAGCACACACACACACATTCTTATTCTGGCTCCTACCAAGCCACTGGGGCAGGTGTTTTTGCTTGGGCCATGCTTCGTAGACAGTGGATGCATCCTCCACCTTCAATCAATCAAATGTATTTCTAAAAGCATTTTTACGGGCTTCCCGGGTGGAGCAGTGGTCTAAGGCACTGCGTCGCAGTGCTAGCTGTGCCACCAGAGAATCTGGGTTCATGCCCAGGCTCTGTCGCAGCCGGCCGCGACCGGGAGGTCCATAGGGCGACGCACAATTGGCCTAGCGTCGTCCGGGTTAGGGAGGGTTTGGCTGGTAGGGATATTCTTGTCTCATTGTGCACTAGCGACTCCTGTGGAGGGTCGGGCGCAGTGGACGCTGACCAGGTCGCTAGGTGCACGGTGTTTCCTCCGACACACTGGTGCGGCTGGCTTCTGGGTTGGATGGGCATTGTGTTAAGAAGCAGTGCGGCTTGGTTGGGTTGTGTTTCGGAGGACGCATGGCTCTCAACCTTCGTCTCTCCCTAGTCCATACGGGAGTTGTAGCGATGAGACAAGACAGTAACTACTACCAATTGGATACCATGAAATTGGGGGAAAAAGGGGGTAAAAAAAATATATAATAAAAAATAAGCATTTTTACATCAGCAGATGTCACAAAGTGCTAAACAGAAACCCAGCCTAAAACTCCAAACAGCAAGCAATGCAGATGTGGAAGCCCGGTGACTAGGAAACACTCCCTAGAAAGGCAGGAACCTAGGAAGAATCCTAAAGATGAACCAGGCTCTGAGGGGTGGCCAGTCCTCTTCTGGCTGTGCCAGGTGAAGATTATAAGAGTATATTGCCGTTTAAGTCCAGATTGTTCTTCAAGATGTTCAAACGTTCATAGTTGACCAGCAGGGTCAAATAATAATCACAGGGGTTGTAGAGGGAGCAACAGGCCATTACCTCAGGAGTAAATGTCAGTTGGCTTTTTATAGCCGAGCATTCAGAGGTCAAGACAGCGGGTGCTGTAGAGAGAGAGAGAGAGAGAGAGAGAGAGAGAGAGAGAGAGACGAAAACAGCAGGTGTAGGACAAAGTAACACGTCAGGTGAACAGGTCAAGGTTCCCTAGCCACAGGCAGAACAGTTGAAACTGGAGCAGCAGCATGACCAAGTGGACTGGGGACAGCCAGGAGTCATCAGGCCAGGTAGTCCTGAGGCATGATCCTAGGGCTCAGTTCCTCCGGGAGGGGAGCACCCGGCCTCACCCTGCTAGAATCTGAAGTCAAATGTCTACCGTTTGCTGATGATCTGGTGCTTCTGTCACCAACCATGGAGGGCCTTCAGCAGCACCTAGATCTTCTGCACAGATTCTGCCAGACCTTGGCACCTGGAGTAAATCTTAGTAAGACAAAAATAATGGTGTTCCAAAAAAGGTCCAGTCGCCAGGACTACAAATACAAATTCCATCTCGACACTGTTGCCCTAGAGCACACAAAAAACGATACATACCTCGGCCTAAACATCAGCGCCACAGGTAACTTCCACAAAGCTGTGAATGAGCTGAGAGACAAGGCAAGAAGGGCATTCTAAACCATCAAAAGGATCATAAAATTCAATAAACCATTTAGGATCTGGCTAAAAATACTTGAATCGGTCATAGAACCCATGGCCCATAATGGTTGTGAGGCCCAGGGTCCGCTCATCAACCAAAAATTCACAAAATTGAGACTGTATACAGAAATCTGCAAAAAATATCACCTGTGTATAATGTAAAAAACCAAATAATGCATGCAGATCATAATTAGGCCGATACCCGCTAATTATCAAAATAGAGAAAAGAGCCGTTAAATTCTACAACGACCTAAAAGGAAGCGATTCCCAAACCTTCCACAACAAAGGCATCACCTACAGAGAGATGAATCTAAGCAAGCTGGCCCTGGGGCTCTGTTCACAAACACAAACAGACCCCACAGAGCCCCAGGACAGCAACACAATTAGACCCAACCAAATCATGAGAAAACAAAAAGATAATTACTTGACACATTGGAAAGAATTAACAAAAAAACAGAGCAAGCTAGAATGCTATTTGGCCCTAAACAGAGAGTACACAGTGGCAGAATACCTGACCACTGTGACTGACCCAAACTTAAGGAAAGCTTTGACTATGTACAGACTCAGTGAGCATAGCCTTGCTATTGAGAAAGGCTGCCATAGGCAGACCTGGCTCTCGAGAGGACAGGCTATGTGCACACTGCCCACAAAATGAGGTGGAGACTGAGCTGCACTTCCTAACCTCCTGCCAAATGTATGACCATAATATAGACACATATTTCCCTCAGATTACACAGATCCACAAAAATGTTGAAATCAAACCCAATTTTGATAAACTCCCATATCTACTGGGTGAAATACCACATGTGTGCATCACAGCAGCAAGATTTGTGACCTGTTGCCACAAGAAAAGGGCAACCAGTGAAGAACAAACACCATTGTAAATACAACCCATATGTATGTTTATTTATTTTCCATTTTGTACTTTAACTATTTGCACATCGTTACAACACTGTATATAGCCATAATATGACATTTGAAATGTCTTTATTTTTTGGAACTTCTGTGAGTGTAATGTTTACTGTACATTTTTATTGTTTATTTCACCTCTGTATATTATCTACTTCACTTGCTTTGGCAATGTTAACATACGTTTCCCATGCCAACATGGCCCTTGGATTGAATTGAATTAGAGGGAGCACACTTAAATTCACACATGACACCAGATAAGACAGGAGAATTACACCAGATATAACACACTGATCCTAGCCCCCCGGCACATAGACTATTGCAGGGCATATACTGGAGACTGAGACAGGGGTGGGTCAGGGGACACAGTGGCCCCATCTGACGATACCCCCGGACAGGGCCCAGCAGGATACAACCCCACCCACTTTGCCAAAGCACAGCCCCCACACCACTAGATATCAACAGACAGGAAGATCACGTCAATGACTCAACCCACTCAAGTGACGCACCACTAATAGGGACGGCATGGAAGAGCACTAGTAAGCCAGTGACTCAGCCCCCGTAATAGGGTTAGAGGCAGAGAATCCCCGTGGAGAGAGGGGAGCCAGCCAGGCAGAGACAGCAAGGGCAGTTCGTCGCTCCAGTGCCTTTCCGTTCACCTTCGCACCCCTGGGCCAGACTACACTCAATCATAGGACCTACTGAAGAGATGAGTCTTCAGTAAAGACTTAAAGCTAGAGACCGAGTCTGCACCTCTCACATGGATAAGCAGACCATTCCATAAAAGTGGAGCTCTATAGGAGAAAGCCCTGCCTCCAGCTGTTTGCGTAGAAATTCTAGGGACAATAAGGAGGCCTGCGTCTTGTGACCGTACGTGTAGGTATGTACGGCAGGACCAAATCGGAGAGATAGGTAGCAGCAAGCCCATGTAATGCTTTGTAGGTTAGCAGTAAAACCTTGAAATCAGCTCTTAACAGGAAGCCAATGTAGAGAGGCTAGCACTGGAGTAAAATTATAAATTGTTCTAGTCAGGATTCTAGCAGCCGTGTTTAGCACTAACTGAAGTGTATCTAGTGCTTTATCCGGGTAGCCGGAGAGTAGAACATTGCAGTAGTCTAATCTAGAAGTGACAAAAGCATGGATTAGCTTTTCTGTATAATTTTGGTACAAAAAGTTTATGATTTTTGCAATGTTACGAAGATATTCTTGATATGTTCATCAAAAGAGAGATCAGGGTCCAGATTAAAGCCAAGATCCTTCACAGTTTTATTTGAGATAACTGTACAACCATCAAGATGAATTGCCAGATCCAACAGCAGATCTCTTTGTTTCTTGGGACCTAGAACTAGCATCTCTGTTTTCTCCAAATTTAAAAGTAAAACATTTGCCGCCATCCACTTCCTTATGTCTGAAACACAGACTTCCAGAGTCGGCAATTTTGGGGCTTCACCATGTTTCATCGAATCTACAGCTGTGTGTCATCCGCATAGCAGTGAAAGTTGACATTGTGTTTCCGAATGACATCACCAAGAAGTAAAATATACAGTGAAAACAATAGTGGTGCTAAAACGGAACCTTGAGGAACGCTGAAACTTAAAATTGATTTGTCAGAGGACAAACCATCCACAGAGACAAACTGATATCTTTCTGACAGATAAGATCTAAACCAGGCAAGAACATGTCCATGTAGACCAATTAGAGTTCCTAATCTCTACAAAAGAATGTGGTGATGATGGTGTCAAAATCAGCACTAAGGTCTAGGAGCACGAGGACATATGCAGAGCCTTGGTCTGACGCCATTAAAAGGTCATTTACCACCTTCACAAGTTCAGTCTCAGTGCTATGATGGGGTCTAAAACCAGACTGAAGCATTTCGTATACATTATTTGTCTTCAGGAAGGCAGTGAGTTGCTGCTCAATAGCATTTTCATTTTTAGTTGTTTGAGGAATGGGAGATTCGATATAGGCTTTTTTGATTTTCCGGGTCAAGGTTTGGCCTCTTCAGGAGAGGCTTTATTGCTTCCACTTTTAGTGAGTTTGGTACACATCGTGGATAGGGAACCATTTATTATGTTCAACATAGAAGGGCCAAGCACAGTAAGTAGCTCTTTCAGTAGTTTAGTAGGAATAGGGTCCAGTATGCAGCTTGGCGGTTTAGAGGCCATGACTACGTTCATGAATGTGCAAAGAGATACAGGATAAAAAAACTCCATTGATCCTAGGTCCTGGCAGTTCTGTGCAGACTCAGGACAACTGAGATTTGGAGAAATACGCAGATTCAAAGTGGAGTCCGTAATTTGCTTTCTAATGATCATGATCTTTTCATTGAAGAAGTTCATGAAGTTATCACTGCTGAAGTGAAAGCTATCCTCTCTTGTTGAATGCTGCTTTTTAGTTAGCTTTGCGACAGTTTCAAAAATACATTTTAGATGGTTCTTATTCTCCTTAATTAGGTCATAAAAATAGGTTGATCAAGCAGCAGTGAGGGCTCTTCTATATTGCATGTTACTGTCTTTCCAAGATAGTCGGAAGACTTCCATTTTGGTTGAGCGCCATTTCTGTTCCAGTTTTCTGGAAGCTTGCTTCAGGGCTCAGGTATTTTCTCTATACCAGGGAGCAAATGTCTTGTAACAAATGTTTTTTGGTTTTTAGGGGTGCGACTGCATCTAGGGTATTACGCAAGGTTCAATTCAAATACTCAGTTAGGTGGTGAACCGATTGTTGTACTCCGATGTCCTTGGGTAGGTGGAGGGAGTCTGGAAGGGCATCTAGGAATCTTTGGGTTGTCTGAGAATTTATAGCACGGCTTTTGATGATCCTTGTTTGGGGTCTGAGCTGATTATTTGTTGTTATTGCAAATGTAATAAAATGGTGGTCCGATTGTCCAGGATTATGATGAAAAACATTTAGATCCACAATAATTATTCCACGGTACAAAACTTGATCCAGGGTATGACTGTGGCAGTGAGAAGATCCGGAAAAATGTTTGACAAAACCCACCGAGTCGATTATGGCTCCGAAAGCCTTTTGTAGTGGGTCTGTGGACTTTTCCATGTGAATATGTAATGTCAATATTATGTGAATATTGTGAATATAAATGTGAATATTATCTGCCATGACTACAAGGTCGGATAGAAATTCTGGGAACTCAGTGAGGAATGGTAGCTCTTCAAAGTGATTGAGTAGACTGCATAGATTTCATGACTAGAAGCTCAAAATAAAAAGTAATTTCATTTTTTGCAAATTGAAATTTGCTGTCATAAATGTTAGCCTCACCACCGCCTTTGCGGGATGCCTGGGGATATGGTCACTAGTGTAACCAGGAGAGGCCTCATTTAACACAGTTAATTCATCAGGCTTGAGCCATGTTTCTGTCAAGCTAATCACATCACGATTATGATCAGTGATTAGTTCATTGACTATGACTGCCTTGGAAGTGAGGGATCTAACATTAAGTAACCCTATTTTGAGATGTGAGATATCGCAATCTCTTTCAATAATGACAGGAATTGAGGAGGTGTTTATTCCAGTAAGATTGCTAAAGCAAACACCACAATGTTTTGTTTTGCTCAACCTAGATCGAGGCTGAGCTGACTATCCCCATTGACAGACCCTGCACGCCAACCTAGACTGAGGCACAGACACGGGTCTGTGCCTCAGTCTAGGTTGGCGTGCAGGGTCTGTGGGGACTCCAGCATGTGGAGCAGCTCAGAGTTCTCCAGCTCCACGAGCATGCCTGTGATTTCTGGAGCCAGATTGGGGGGGGGGGGGGTGGATCAAGAGGTAAAGTTTCTGACTTGGAGGGATGGAGAATAAAATAAACCATCAGAAAGGACCATGGAATGGATGGTCACAAGTTCTTGAATGAGGAAGTGAATTGAAAAGAGAGATGGATACCAGACTCACACAGACTTTATTTTGGGTTCTCAAGGGATAAGGTTGACAGCATTTTATTTATTTATTTTTATTTTTCCATTATTTTACCAGGTAAGTTGACTGAGAACACGTTCTCATTTGCAGCAACGACCTGGGGAGTAGTTACAGGGGAGAGGAGGGGGATGAATGAGCCAATTGTAATGGATGCATGGAAGCAGTCAGAGGCTCCTGGACATAGACAGCAGGCTTTTGCATGTGGACCTGAAGCAGGGCATTCATTTCCTGGTGAGAGGTTTTCTGAGGCATGCTCACTATGGCTGCCTGGGAAGCTGGGGGGAATATAATTATGATCAGAGATGTGATGATGACAATAGCCAGTATTCTTCCAACTAAAGACATTCAAGGTAAATGCTATGGGAGTAGTATCAACAATGACTCCATCATTTACATATATGCTGCATCATCAGATATACTCCCTCATCTGATGTGAGGATGAGGCACTCATGGTGCATGGATGCATAATGGCGGGTGGGTTTGGGACGGCTATGATGCTAGCCATCCTCTGCAGGTAGCGGTTCTTCAGATACGCCTGCTGTAGGGTCTTGTGCTGGGCCTGGAGCCACAGATAGTGGCTTGTTGGTCACTATGCGACTGTTCATCTGCGACAAAGCCTTTGCTTCAACCGTGCTCCATCACCTTGGTGCTTGTGATTGTTCTGAAGCGGCAAAGCTCTTTCTGGAGATGATGATCGTTCCAGCTATCGTCCATATTATTCATGTACAGATTGACTCCGTTAATGCGGCCTTCTTCCTCAGCTCAGTCCTGCATTTTAGCATCGTCTGGCACTTGAATTTCCAGCCAGGGCACCGGTGATACAAGGATTAGATGTCCATCCATGTCTGAGGATGTCGGGAGATGACGTAGAAACTGGCCACTTTTTTGATTTTTGTTTTAAGCCTATCTCAAACCTTAACACTTACCTTAACCATTAACAGTTAATGCCTATCCTTAAAAATTCAGAGTTAATGCCTAAATTTAACCTTAAACACTTCTAAATTTTAAGTTTGGAACAACTTCGAAATCTGATGTTTGAGAAACATGGATAAACGTCTAATTCTGACATGAGATTGTGAGAGCTTGTTGCGCATTTCTTCTGGCCGTGGCCTACATAGATCCACCACCTGTTCACCTCCTTCTCATTTATCTGATCCACAGCCTGACGAAATCAGATGCACCCCAATGACACACTGGTCTCCCAGACACTGAGCTCTGTAACACATCTAGACAGTGACAATAATGGATGACATCTCTCACCTTCTGTGCATCCTCCTTCCTTTTGAAACTGAGGAAGCCGAATCCTCTGGATTTCATGCTGTGATCAACCATGACACTCCCTGGAGATGAAAAGGACAGAATCGTCCTCAACTCAATAAAAAGGTCACGAAACAACAAGAGAATATACAACAGTAGGCTACACAAGACACATCTGCCAAACACTCTCCATGTCAACCATGTCTCGCAGTTTGTCATCGTCCATGTTGATGGCAAAGTTCTTGATGTACACATAGGTGAACTCCTTGGCCCTGGATCCAAATTCAGCCTCTCGCTGTTTACATGATTTAAATGGTTCAATGCTCACTATTTCATCAGCCGACATCTTACCATTCAATCTCTTGGCTCGTTCAACAGCGTCCTGGGTTGTGCAATCTACATAACCATACCCACGGGATATGCCCTTAGTATCACAAACAACCTTGGAGGACAGAATATAAAATGTGTCCCCTAATGCTTGGCTTATCCAGATGCTTGACGATAATATTCACAACGATGCTCTTCCTCAGAGAAGGATCTTGTAGATTCCACATGAGTCACATTCCATGTCATACTGTCCAAGGCAGACTCAACATCCTTTTGGTAAAAGTTTATATATCTAGAGTATATCCCAATGATCGTTGGGTCTTCCCATCTCCGCAGACCTTAATTGAGTGGATTGTCCCTTTTGGACTGAATTTATGGAATAAAGTATGTTCATTCGTAAGAATATGTAAATGACCTCCATATAAGGAGACCAGGTACCCTCATGTCCATGACGACCATACAAGGGTTAACACATTTGACAGTCTAATATCTTCTCAGTAGACAGTTCGATAGATACCTTGCATGCAAGACAAATGAGTGTTCCAGCACATGAGATGTCAACAAGTATGATTCTGGAACCCTATGTCACGGACACTTTGTGATGTCATAAAGAGTGTATCAAGAATGTAATCTATCAAAACAACATTTTACATTTGTTTCTCCTTCCATTTATTAGTGTGCTTCCATCAGCAAGGTTAGGGTACAAAAATACTAACATATAGCTTTTTGATACCATTTCTATACTTTTAAAACTGCACTGGTTTTTGTTCTCCCAAAAACCTCCCATCCTCTCCAATGTTATTTCTTCAACATTCTAAAACTTCCATTGTTAAGTCAGCTATGACATTACACATTATAGCTACTGTAATCCTTTCAATCACACCCATATACGCAATAGAATAGGATAGAAGTTAATAGAATATATTAAAATATAATATACTTTTACAGAATCAAATAGAATAACTAGATTTTTCCCTTGAGGGAACTTCTATCCATTCATCCCTTCACACAATTCATTATGAATTATTGATTAGATTGTATATTGTCAGAAACATACCCTAGGGGGGTGTATGGATTCAGAGAGGATGGAGTGTTCAGTTATTTAAACACTGTCACAGTCCAATAGTTGCACTGTTACACACAGCACATCTGATTCAGTGGAGGCTTCTGAGGGGAGGACGAATTATAATAATGGCTGGAACGGAGCGAATGGAATGGCATAAGACACCTGAAAACCATGTGTTTGATACCATTATACTTATTCCGCTCCAGCCATTACCACGAGCCCATCCTCCCCAATTAAGGTCCCACCAACCTCCTGTGGTCTGATTGTATTTTGTGTTTGTTTGATATCAGTTTATCTCATTTCTAATCTGGCCATGATGATGAACTGTTTGTTAGTTTTGAATGTTTTGAACAGCCGGTTTACTGTTTCATTCTCCTTTTCTGTCTACCTTCTATTCTCTCTGCCTTCTATCCTCTCTGCCTTCTATCCTCTCTGCCTTCTATTCTCTCTGCCTTCTATTCTCTCTGCCTTCTATTCTCTCTGCCTTCTATTCTCTCTGCCTTCTATTCTCTCTGCCTTCTATTCTCTCTGCCTTCTATTCTCTCTGCCTTCTATTCTCTCTGCCTTCTATTCTCTCTGCCTTCTATTCTCTCAAGTCCAGTTGAGTTTCATATGAGGCCTGGTTGCTCCATACAGAACATCTGTGAGTGTCAGTGATGTATCAGTCCTGCCAGGGTTCTTTGAGAAGGTCTAGATTATTCTTGTGAGTGTGTTGTACAGAAAGGACTGTGAGGCTATGAGAGATGAAAGATGAAAGGTAACATTCACATGTATAGCGGCTTGTTGGTCACAATGTGCGTGTGTGTGTGTGTCACTGTAAGAATTTAATTGGTAAACACAGGTGTTTTCCACTACTCTTGCTGTTGATAATAACACAATTTCCCACTGGGACCTCTGGAAAGGTCAGTGTCATATGTGGCCATTATAGACCAAGATAAGCTTTTACCCTGCTACTGTAAATCATCCCCACAAATGCTCCTCTCCCCCACCTCTCTCCCTCACTCCCTCCATCGCTCTCACCATCACTCATCAACCTGCTCTCTAGCTCTTTATTTTGCTCTCTCTGTCGCTCTCACCATCTTTCATCTTTTCTCTGTGGAATTCCCTCGGCCTTCCCCTTAGTCTCTGTGTGTGTCTCTGTGTGTGTCTCTGTGTGTGTCTCTGTCTGTGTGTCTCTGTCTGTGTGTCTCTGTCTGTGTGTCTCTGTCTGTGTGTCTCTGTCTGTGTCTCTCTGTCTGTGTCTCTCTGTCTGTGTCTCTCTGTCTGTGTCTGTGTCTGTGTCTCTCTCTCTCTCTCTCTCTCTCTCTCTCTCTCTCTCTCTCTCTCTCTCTCTCTCTCTCTCTCTCTCTCTCTCTCTCTCTCGCAGTGCATGCTGGGTGTTTTTGGAGTTTGAGTGTTTGGTGTGGAAAGCTCTATCCTAACTAACTTTCTTGATTCTTTTCTTTACATGTTATTTTCTATGGTGGAGGGTTAATGCAATATTTGTTTTAGCGGTATCCAAAGTTTTTTTTCAAAGTTAGGGTGGAAGAGGACAGAGTAACTTTCCTGGGGTTTGGAAGTTGTGGTGTGCGCGATGGCTTCTCAGCCTAGCGCGGAGGAGACGCTGTCTATACAGCATGGATTCAGGTGTGTTCCTGAGAACGGAGTTAAGGTGGAGGAGGTTCTGCTCGCGGTCGGTGAACAGGTAGGAGCTGAGTTTATACATTCTGCTTCTAGAATGAACAAAGCTGTGGTTGTGTTCATGAAAAGGGCTAATTTGGTTGGTAGGCTAATTGCTAGCGGAATATTTGTAAGGGATGTGTTGGTGTCAATTTCACCTCTCTCTACCCCTTCAACAAGAGTTGTAGTGGCAAATTTGCCTCCGTTTATTACGGATGATCAAATTAAGAAAGAGCTGAGTCGTTTTGGTAAGTTTGCTAGCGGTTTCCGTGTACTGTCAGCAGGGTTTCAGGCAGATGCCGTTAAACACGTTGTTTCGTTCCGGAGGCAAGTGTTTATGTTTCTGAACAACAACGAGCAACAGCTAAATGTGCATTTTAAAGTGAGGCATGGGGAGGGGCTCTATGCAGGGTTTGCCAGCACAGATAGTCTACGGTGTTTTGAATGTGGGGATTTGGGGCACCAGAGTTTTGCGTGCCCACACAAAGGCCGTAGACAAGGTGAGGGTACAAGCGCCAGTGGGGGAAATCGAGGTCAAAGTGCAGGGGGTAAGGAGATGCAGACAGCAGAGGCTGGACCTAGTCAGGTTAGAGATGGTGGTGTACATGAGGCTGGGCCTAGTCAGGCTAGAGATGGTGGGGTAGCTGTAGCTGAGTTTAGTCAGGCTAGAGATGGTGGGGTAGTGGAGGATGGGTCTAGTCAGGCTAGAGATGGTGGGGAAGCAGAGGCCGGGTCTAGTCAGGCTAGAGATGGTGGGGTAGCTGAGGCTGGGCCTAGTTATGCTATGGAGGGTGGTGTAAAGGGTGCTGGGTCTAGGCAGGATATGGATGGTGGTATAGCAGAGGCTGAGTCTAGTCCGGCTATGGATGGTGGGGTAGCTGAGGCTGGCCCTAGTCATGCTATGGAGGGTGGTGTAGATGATGCTGGGCCTAGTCATGCTATGGAGGGTGGTGTAGATGATACTGGGTCTAATCAGGTTATTCTAGTGGATGAGGAGAGTATAGTGGGGAAGTGTAAGAGATTAGGGGGGGAGGAGGAGGGTGTCAAGCGGAAAAGGAAAAAGGGTGTGGACAAAGGCACCATGGAAATGTTGCCTGTTGCTGTGGGTGAGGCCCTAACCAGAGAGAAAGAGCAGGTGGTCAGGGTGGGAGATAGAGAAGAGGAGGAAAGTGAGTCTGAGGAAGAGGATGAGGAGTTATTTTTTTCAGACTCCTCTTCAATTGGCCCGGAGCTGACAGCCAGTCAACCAGAGGGGTCTAAGTACACGTTGAGAGAACTGACAAGGTTCCTGAATGAGACTAAGGGGAAAAAGTTAATCTTGAGGCTTTTTTTCCTGATCCTAGAAAGTTTGTAAGATCAGTACAACATGCTATGAGAAATGAGGGGCATGGTGTCCTCTCACCCAAGAAACGGTTTAGGTTGAGGAAGTGGGTCACAACAGTGCGTAAAGGTTTACCTTCAGACACTGTTTAAATGTTTAATTTCTTTCTGACACTGGGGCTTTTTGAGCTTTGCTATTGGTCTATTTCTCTGCTGGCTTTTCTCCCACTTCTTATGGAGACTCTTTGGGTAGGCTCGCTTAATACAAATGGCGCCAGAGATGCGGGAAAGAGGAGTGTGTTGGGTGAATATGTAAAACAAAAGAAAGTACATGTGTTATTTCTGCAGGAGACGCATAGTGATGTGGTGAATGAAGTTGATTGGGGGCTCTGGTGGAAAGGGGCAAGTGTGTTGAGCCATGGGACACATTTTAGTGCAGGGGTGGCAGTCCTTTTTGCACCGGGTCTGTCTGTAAAAATTTGCTCCTCAAAGGAAGTGTGTATGGGTAGGTTGCTTGTTGTTAAAGCAGAAATTAACAGCATGGGTTTTGTTTTTATAAATGTGTATGCGCCTAACACAGGGAGAGAAAGAGGGGTTCTATTTGGGAGTCTTAGACAGGAACTCTCACAAGTAGCGCCTGAGGAGACGCTGGTGATCGGAGGTGACTGGAACTGTACAATGGATTTTACAAAAGACAGAAATGGGGAAGAGCCTCATTCAGTGTCAGTGGGAGTGTTAGGGGACATCATTAATCAGTTTGACCTAGTGGATGTTTGGAGAACTAAACATCCAAACACAAGACAGTATACATGGGTGAAGGTTTTTGGGGCTAGGGTGAGTGCAGCCCGACTTGATCGTTTTTACATATCTAGGAATCAGAGCAATAGGCTGTTGGGTGCTACCATTCTCCCCGTGGGGTTTTCAGATCACCACATAACCATGGCTCGGCTGTCTATTTCACCAGGGCCCCGGCAGGCATCTTATTGGAAGTTCAATGTAAAGCTCTTACAAGATGCCACTTTTTGCTCAGTTTTCCAGACTTTTTGGGAAAGGTGGGGGCAGCGAAGAGAGGAGTATGAGTCTCTGAGTCAATGGTGGGATGTGGGGAAAGTGCAAATTCGGCTTTTCTGTCAACAGTACACAGCTCTCTCATCATCAGAGGCTAGGAGAGTATTGGGGGAACTAGAGCGGTGTATTACTGAGATGGAGGTAGAGATAATGGGGCAAGGCAATGTAGGCCTCCAGGCTAATTTAGCCGAATTACGTAGGGACCTGGGCAGTTTTTTCCAGGTTAAAGCAAAGGGAGCACTTGTAAGAGCTAGGTTCTCCATGCTCAAGAAGATGGATGCTCCCAGCTCCTTCTTCTTTGGTTTGGAAAGACAGAGCAGTGAAGCCAAGGGTATGCATTGTCTACGGCTGTCTGATGGGCGGGTGACCTCTGTGGTGGGGGGGATGCGGGAGCGGACTGTGGAGTTTTATACTGAATTGTATAGGGCAGAAATGTGTGATCCTATGTGTGCTCAGGTCTTGTTCGCAGGACTCCCTAAGCTCTCTCGGGCACAGAGGGATGAAATGGACATTCCTCTGTTGTCACATGAACTGGCAGAGGCCGTAACCCAGATGTCCCCCGGTCGTGCACCGGGGGTCGATGGACTCCCAGTGGAGTTTTACAAAAAATTCTGGGGAATAATTGGACAGGATTTCTTTTACGTCTTGCGTGAATGCATCGGGGTAGGAGAGTTGCCGATGAGCTGCCGTCGGGCGGCTCTGACTCTCCTGCCCAAAAAAGGGGACCTGTGTGAACTTAAGAACTGGAGGCCTGTGGCATTACTCTGTGCGGACTACAAGATTTTTGCCAAGGTCCTCTCTAACAGACTGAAGTCCCATCTGGACTCTATAATACACAAGGACCAGACATATTGTGTACCGGGACGCTCAATCACGGACAACTTGTTCTTGATTAGGGACATGAGGCCTATGCAGATGATGTTTCTGTGATGGTCAGGGATGGGCAAGATATGCAGGAACTAGAGACCAGTCTGAAGGTGTACGAGGGAGCTTCATCAGCTAAGGTAAACTGGGGAAAGAGCAAAGCTCTGTTATGTGGGGCATGGGGGGATAGGGCTCCTCCTCTGCTTCCAGGGGGTTTGCAGTGGGGTTGTGAAGGGCTTAAAGTGTTGGGGGTGTACTTGGGCTCGGAGAGGTGGGTCAGGAAGAACTGGGAGGGGCTGTCACAGGCAGTGGTGTCAAGACTGGCCAGGTGGAGGTGGCTCCTATCCCAAGTGTCATATAGAGGGAGGGTGCTGATAATTAACAACCTGGTGGCATCTTCCTTGTGGCATAAACTGGCTGTCCTCAACCCCCCCGCCGGTCTGCTTGCAGACCTGCAACGCAAGCTGGTGGACTTCTTTTGGTCGGGACATCACTGGCTGAA